>NC_133148.1:23230781-23498281 GCF_048418815.1 Hemitrygon akajei | reverse complement strand
CCCCTCTGCCTCTCTCCCTCTCCCCCTCTCCCTCTCCCCCTCTGAATCTTGCTGTTTATTTATTTATAAACTAGCACAGTTTATTTTGCTCGTTTGATATCATTCTAAGTTTGCGTCACCATGTTTGTAAAACATTATTTGCTGTTCACGTAAGCCTAATTTTCTCCACATTCTTACCCTGTTTATGGTCTGCCTGCAGCAACAATAAACTGAGAAGGAAGTGTCCCGGCTCATTACATCACGGCCTGTGGTATGCGCAGAGGGCGGCTGAACTTGCCCCGATATGTCATGGGAATGCCCCGTGATGTATTGGGCAGAATCCCCTCCCCTCCCCCCTCCATGGATAGGATCTACAAGAGGCATGGTCTCGTTGTAGGGGCCGGGCCAGCATCGGGCAGGAGACACAGAAGCCCGAAGTCCCACGCCGCCAGGTTCAGCTACCCCACTCCCCCCTCCCCTCCAACCATTCGGCTCTTGAACCAGCCGGCAAACCCGGATCCGCTGGCCCAGTTCGGCGGCACGGAGTCTGCTTTGCACTAAAACCGACAGCTTTCTGTTCTGATCGCGTACTTTTTTGGGTTAAAATGTGTATTACTGATGTTTACGTTCCTGTGAAATCTCGGTATCTACCTGATGCCTTGCGTCTGTGATGCTGCTGAGGTGTTTTTGATATTGTAGCGGACACAAAATGCCGGTTGCTTTGACTTTCCATCATCTGAAGACTTTCTCAAGCTTTTTTTCTCTCTCTCCCTCTGAACCTGTGCAGTTAACGAACTGAAGTTTGAAGTGGGACCGGCTTGGGAGCGCTCACGGGCCGAGGGTCCTGTTTCCGGGTTGCGCAGCTCTGCGACCCCCACCCGCAGGGAGCTCGCACCCGCCCGCATGAGGGGTCAGCGGTGGAAAGGGCGAACAGCTTCAAGTTGCTGGCTGGCTGGGTGGGTGGGTGGGTGGGGGGGTCTATCTTGGGCCCAACACCCAGCACTCGCGAGGAAGGTAACCCAGGGGCGCCTGAGTTCGGTACGTCCGGCAGATGCCCGGTGGAGGGGATTCTGACCGGTTCCGTCGCCGCCCGGGATGAAAGCCCCAGTGAGGGTGAGGGTTGTTGACTCAGCTAGCTCCAACAGGGCAGCCACTCGGTCGAGGACATCTTCAAACTGCAGCGCCTCGAGAAGGCGGTGTCCATCACTAAAGACCCCCATCACCCACGACATGTCCCCTTCTCACTCCTGTCATCAAGGAGGGGGTGCAGGAGCCTGAAGACCCACACTAGATGTTTTAGGGCAAACACGAGGAAATCTGCAGATGCTGGAAATTCAAACAACACCACACACAAAATGCTGGTGGAACACAGCAGGCCAGGCAGCATCTATAGGAGAAGCACTGTCGACATTAACAACAACACACACAAAATGCTGGTGGAACACAGTAGGCCAGGCAGCATCTATAGGGAGAAGCGCTGTCGACATTAACAACAACACACACAAAATGCCGGTGGAACACAGCAGGCCAGGCAGCGTCTATAGGGAGAAGCGCTGTCGACATTAACAACAACACACACAAAATGCCGGTGGAACACAGCAGGCCAGGCAGCGTCTATAGGGAGAAGCGCTGTCGACATTAACAACAACACACACAAAATGCTGGTGGAACACAGTAGGCCAGGCAGCGTCCTATAGGGAGAAGCGCTGTCGACATTATCAACAACACACACAAAATGCTGGTGGAACACAGTAGGCCAGGCAGCGTCTATAGGGAGAAGCGCTGTCGACGTCCTGACGAAGGGTCTCGGCCCGAAACGTCGACAGCGCTTCTCCCTATAGATGCTGCCTGGCCTGCTGTGTTCCACCAGCATTTTGTGTGTGTTGTTGTTAATGTTGACAGCGCTTCTCCCTATAGACGCTGCCTGGCCTACTGTGTTCCACCAGCTTTTGTGTGTGTTGTTGTTAATGTTGACAGCGCTTCTCCTATAGATGCTGCCTGGCCTGCTGTGTTCCACCAGCATTTTGTGTGTGTTGTTGTTAATGTCGACAGTGCTTCTCCCTATAGATGCTGCCTGGCCTGCTGTGTTCCACCAGCATTTTGTGCTAGATGTTTTAGGGACAGTTTCGTCCCCTCTGCCATAAGATTTCTGAAGGTTCAATAAACACTACTTGTCTCCGCTATTTATTTTATATGTCACTTTAATTGTGTAACTCTTGCTGTGTACTTGGGCTGAGTAGGAGGAAGAGGGTGGGGGGCAGGGCGGAGGACTCTCGCTCCCTCTAATCTCACACCAGCACAACGAGGAATAATTATCCGGACTTTGGACTGCTTACGACAGGCTCAAAGTCCAGGATCTCCCTATCCTCCCCCTGCTCGCGGTCGCCCTGCACTGATTTATTCTTCCAGAGGTCTGATCTGCGTTTCCTGTCAAAACTCCTGGCAGCTGGAAGGGGCACCATGTCTCTATGCGGGCCGCGTCCTGACGAAGGCTCGGTCTCCAAGCGGAGCAGCGAGGATCAGGCCGGCTTCCTGGGGTCCCGGGGTTACATATCCTCGGCCTCCTCGCTGATCAGGTTAGTCAGAGAGGGAGGCGCAGCAACCCACCCCCACCCTGTGAGACCGCGGTGTAATTTCCCAACCCCTCTCCCACCCTGATCCAATCGCCCTTTCACCCCCGGCGACTCCTAACCCCGAGTACATCTGGTGTCCGGACGTCCCAGGCGCTCTGGGAGCGGTGAGGCGAGGAGAGAGCTCCCGAGATTCCGCTCTCCTCCGACAGAGGGAATCCCCCACCTAACGGGACGGCCCCTCATCCTGAGACCGTTAACCCACCAAGAGAACCGTCCTCTCAGCATCTCCCCCATGGCGTCACCGTCCACCCCCAGGATCTCACACCTTTCAGTAAGATCACCTCTCCTTACCCTGAATCCCAACGAGAAAAGGTCCCAACCTGCCCGTTCCTTCCCGGTAAGGGAACTCTTTCCCCTGAAACGACCCAGCGACCCTCTCCTCATCGCTCTGCAATGAATACGGGACCCCCCCCATTCCTGATGTCACCCATCCGTTCTATCGAACCAGGGACTGACCCTCTGCCTCACCTCCACCCCCTGCACTGACCCCGTCTTCCCTTCGCGTCCAGAACTCACAAATCCCCCTCCCTCTGTGCTGGGGGGGGGGGGGGATAGAATTCCAGAGATTTGCCTTCCTAGAGGCGGAAGGGAGGGCAGGGGGAGAGACCTCTCTCTGAACGGCTGACCTTTTATTCTGGGACTGTGACCCCCCCCCACCCCACCCCAGCTCTGGGACATCCCAGTCAGGGAGAAAATGTACCCCGTTCACGGGTTCTTTAATGAGGTCTGCTCTCGTTCTCGCAAACCCCAGGGGTCGACGCCCACCATACCCGTCCCGGGAACGGATGCGACGTCACACACCTCGCCCACCACACCCGGGGGGTGTCTGAGACGGGCAGGTAACATCACGACGCTCTTAGACAGACGGGTGACCAGGATGGGGGCATGGAGATCACGTTGGCATCAGATGTTCTGATGGCAGCCAATCCCACGTGCCTGCGCGGGGTCCGCGTTCAGAATCAGTTTACTATTACTGAATAGAACCGCGCAGGTGTGGGTCCTCCGGTCTCCGGGGGTGGGGGTGAGTGGTGTTTGACCTCCCCCCCGCCCCTCGCCCACAGATCGGTGACGACGGCCAGCGCCGACCTGACCAGGAGGTGGTTGAGCTCCGAGCCCGCCCAGCGGCCCTTCCGCGTCTGCAACGAAGACCGCTCCCGCCGCAAAGGCCTCACCGCCGGGACCCTCAGGGAGCTCGTCAACAGGTGCGTCCCGGGCAGCGGCAGGGGCAACGGCGGGGGCAACGGGAGGTGGAGGTGGGAGTCCACGGGAGGTTCCAGCAGAGACCATGGGAGGGGGGGGGGTGCGGTCGCGTTTCATCAAAATATGTTGTGCGCACACACACACACACACACACACACACACACACACACACACACACATGCAATACATGCACAGACACACACACACACACACACACACACACACACACACACACTCACCGACACACACACACACACACTCACCGACACACACACACACTCACCGACACACACACACACTCACACACACACTCACCGACACACACCCACACACACACACACACACACACACACACACACATGCAATACATGCACAGACACACACAACACACACACACACACACACCGACACACACACACACTCACACACACACTCACCGACACACACACACACACACCCACACCCACACCCACACACACACACACACACACACACACAGACACACACACACACCCACACACACACACACACAGCCACACACACACACACACACCCACACACACACACACACACACACGGCAAACACGCATGCCACATATGATTACCACACGTGTCCAAACACACGTACACACGTGACATCCACACCTGCACCATCCAGTCACCCTGAGTACACACAAATGTCACACACAATCTACTCACACTTACGTCAATTCACACATACACGTCATCCGCACACACATACACGCCAAACACACGCTCCACACGCGGTCACCACTCATGCTATCCACACACACACACACACCACACACTAACCCTCATACAATCACCACACACGTTATCCACAAACATCCAATCACTATTCGCACACTCTCTTTATCTCTCACACACGCGCGCACCCACACACACTCTTACACCAACACACACACTCTCTCTCTCTCTCTCTCTCACTCGCACACACCAGGAACCCCCATCCGAATATCCTCAGCCCTACTCCCGCATTCCCACTGTTCCACACCAGGATCCACCCCACAGCTGCAGCCTCTCCCCTTGCAACAACACCTAACGTCCCACTCCCCTCGGGTTGGGGCGGGGAGGGTCTCCTCCTGCCCCGCCGGCCTCCCTGCGTTTGAATGGCGCCGGGTGACAGTCTCTCCGTTGCTCGCCTGCAGGCCCTCGACGCTCTGCTCCTCACCGGGGTGGTCAGCGTGGTCCTGGAGGAGGACGGCACCGCGGTGGACACAGAGGACTTCTTCGAGCACCTGGACGATGAAACCGTCCTGATGGTTCTGGAGAAGGGCCAGCGATGGACCTCGCAAAAGGTCAGTCCGTCGGGCAGACGCACGGGTCAGGGCGCAGTTGTTGAAAACCGCGCTCCCCAAAGGATGTCTCTGGGCTGGAGAATCAACGTTCACTATCACCGACACACAGAGCCTGGAGAAAGTATCCCCCCCCCCCCCCACCCTTGTAAGTTTTCACGTTTTATTGTTTTACAACGTTGAATCACAGTGGATTCAATTTGGCTTTTTTTAACACTGATCGTCGCAGAAAAATGCTCTTTTCTGTCAACGGGAAAACAGATCTCTACAAATTGATCCAAATTAATTACAAATATAAAACACAAAATAACTGATTGCATAAGTATTCCCCCTTTAATATGACTCACCAGATCGTCACTGCCGATCGGTTTTAGAAGTCACAGTTAGTTAAATGGAGATCACGTGTGCAGTCAAGGTGTTCCCATTGATTGTAATAAAGTACTCCTGTATCTGGAAAGTACCCCGGCAAAAACTACACCACGAAGACAAAAGAACACTCCAAGCAACTCCGTGAAAAGGTTATTGAAAGCACAAGCCAGGAGAATTTGTGGCTGCAGTTGACAATGGAAGTTCACTCACGATCCCCATGCAATCTGACGGAGCTCGAGCAGTTTTGTAAAGAAGAATGGGGGAAAATCGCAGTGTCCAGATGTGGAAGCTGATAGAGACCGATCCACACAGACTCCAAGTGTAATCGCTGCCAAAGGCCATCTGCCGAATAATGACTTGAAGAGGGTGAATACTTGTGCAATCAATTAATTTTGTGCTTTATACTTGTCATTCATTCAGATCACTTTGTAGAGATCTGTTTTCACCTTGACACAGAATAATCTCTTTCCATTGATCAGTGTCAAAAAAGCCAAATTATATCCACTGTGGTCCGATGCTGGAGAACTATGAAACATGGTAAGGGAGGTGAGTACTTTTTATAGACACTGGACATTGTGAAATTTGTGGTTTGGTAGCAGCAGTGCAGCTCAAAACGTTTTTTTCAATTACTCTGTTACAATGTGAAATCGATATAAAATATAAAAAGTGCAAAAGAGATCACAATAGTGAGGCAGTGTTCACGGGCTGTCAGAAATCAGATGGTGGAGGGGATGAAGATGTTCTTAAACGGTTGCGTGTGTATTTCTTGGGCTCCTGTACCCCCATGCCCTGGGTGCTGGGGGTCCTTAGAGACGGATACGGCCTTTTTGAAGATGTACTTAGCGGGAGGTGGCTGGTTGCTGTGATGGAGTCTACAGCCCTCTGCTGATATTTGTGCATTGGAGGCTCCGCACCGACCGGTGATGCAGCCGGTCAGAATGATCTCCACCTATAGACATTTCTACATTTGTCAGCGTTACCTGGATTAGGCACAGGGAAGAGGACTTTGACAAGGATCCTGTAGCAGGCTAGTCTGGAAGGTTAGGTAGTGCGGGATCGGGGATGCAAAGTGAGTTGGATTCACCATTTGCTCATTGAAGCAGAGGCTTGTTCACAGACTCGAGGCCTGCGCCTAGTGGTACGGTATGTCACAGGGGTCAATGCTGAGACCTTTGATCTTTGTAATTCATGGTTTGGATGTAAAGGTGCAAGGCTTGGTTGGTAAGTTCGGTAGGTTGAAAGAAGGTGGTGCTGTAGACCGTGCAGAAGATTATGAACATTACGGGGAGATCCTGATCAGCTGGGATGTGGCTGAGAATTGATGGGTGAAGGCTTTCACTCGAGATAAGTGGAAGGTATTGCACTTTGGGAGATTAAATGAGGGTAGGACTGACACAGTGAATAGTAGGATCATGGGGAGTGTAATGGAACAGAGACACCGAGGGTGCAAGTGCATATGAAAGCAGTGTCCCGGGTGGACATTTGGTACACCAGTCGGGCACAGAGATGGTGCAGTTGTACAAGGTGCTGATGAGTATTATTATCCTGTTGCAGGAAAGTGGTGATCAAAGTAGAAAAGATTTACCAGGATGCTGCCTGAACTTGGTCTGAGCTACACACAGAGGTTGCGAAGGCGAGGACTTTTCCTCCTCGACTGTAGGAGATTGGGGGAGGGAGGATTGGAGTGATGACAGAAGTGTACAAGATCATGAGGGCATAGACAGGATGGATAGACAGGGTACTTGTTTCAGGGAGAGGCCGCTAGAACAAGGAGACAGAGCTTCAAGAGCAGAGGGTCAGAGGTGAGAGATTGAACAGCGACACCTGGAGCAACGATGGCATCGATTTCTCCAATTGGCCAGGATAAAACTTCCTCTTCACCTCCCCTTCACACCCACCTCCGGCTTCACCCCCCACCTCCTCTTCAACCCCCCACCACCCTCCCTTGCCCCCCCAGCCTCCGACTTCACCCCTCCAGCCGGCCTCTTCACACCCCCAGCCTCCTCTTCACCCCCCCACCACCTCCTCCACCCACCCAGGCTCCTCTCACACCACTCCGCCGCGACCCCCACTCACCCCACTCCGGCCCAGCCTCCTCTGTCACAGTCCCCCAGCCTCGCTCTTCACACCACTCCCCCACATCCGCTTCACACCCACTCCCCCACCTCTCTCACACCACTCCCCCCAACCTCCGGCTCACACCACTCGCCCCCACATCCTCTTCACCTCACCCACTCCCCCGCACCTCCTCTTCACTCCCCACCTCCTCTTCACACCACTACCAACCCCCACATCGCTCTTCACCCCCCACCAGCCGCCGCTTCACCCTCCACCGCTCGGCTCCCCCCACCTCCTCTTCACCCCCCACCACCTCTTCAAGCCCCCGACCTCCACTCACCGCCCTACCACATCCGCTTCACCCCCCAACTCCTTTCACCCCCAACTCCAACCCCCCACCACTCCGCTTCATCCCCCACCATCCCTCTTCACACCACTCCCGCCACCTCCGCTTCACCCCCACCACCTCTTCACCCCCAACTCCAACCCCCCACCACCTCCGCTTCCCCCCACCTCCTCTTCACCCCCACCTCCTCTTCACACCACTCCGCCCAGCTCCTCTCACCCCCCACCTCCTCTGCAGCAGCACTCCCCCCACCTCCTCTTCACGCCCCACCTATCCTCTTCACGACTCCCACCTCTATTAACACAAGGCCCCACCGCCGCTGCAACCACCCACCACCTCGCGCTTCCCCACCTCCGCGTCACACCACACCCGCCACATCCTCTTCACCCCACCTCCTCTTCACCCTCCCACCTCCTCGGTCACCCCCACCTCCTCTCAACCACCACCTCCTCAGCCACCCCCCACCACCTCCTCCTCACCCATCTCTTCTTCAACACCCCACCACCTCGCTCTTCACCCCCCACCTCCTCCACCCCACCCACCAGCCTCCGCTCACGCCCCCACCTCCTCGTCACCCACACCCGCTCATCTTCACTCCACGCCCCCACCTCCTCTTCACCCCCTCCTCTTCAGTCCACGCCCCACCGCCGCTACATCCCCCACCTCCTCGTCACCCCCTCGCTCGCTCTTCACTCGCACTCCCCCACCGCCTCTTCACACCACTCCCCCCACATGCCTCTTCACGCCACTCGCCCCCACTGCCTCTTCACTCCCCACCTCCGCTTCACCCCCCACCTCCACACCACTCCACCACGCTCCTCGTCACATCACTCCCCCCACCTCCTCCTCACACCCACTCCCCCACCGCCTCTTCACAGCCCACCGCCGCTTCACTCCCTCCACCGCCTCTCACACCACTCCCCCACCTCCTCGGTCACTCCCCCACCGCCGCGGCACGCCCCACCGCCTCTTCACTCCCCCACCCTCCGCGCTTCACGCCACTCCCCCCACGTCGCTTCACTCCCCCACCTCCGCTGCACACCACTCCCCCACCTCCTCTTCACATCACTCCCCCCACCTCCGCTGGCACATCACGCAACCTCCCCTCCTCCGCTTCACGCCCCCACCGCCGCTGCACACCCCCACCTCCTCTTCACATCACTCCCCCACCGCCGCTTCACATCACGCTCCCCCCACCTCCTCCTCACACCACTCCCCCACCTCCTCTTCACTCCCCACCTGCTCTTCACAACCACTCTCTTCACCCCCACCTCCTCTGCACACCACTCCCCCACCGCCTCTTCACTCCCCCACCTCCGCGTCACTCCCCCACCTCCTCTTCACACCACGCCCCCACCTCCGTCTTCACAGCACTCCCCCCACCTCCGCCTCACACCACTCCCCCACCTCCTCTTCACTCCCCACCTCCCTCCGCACACCACTCCCCCTACAGCCTCTGCACCCCCCACCTCCTCTGCACGTCACGCCCCCCACCTCCTCTTCACACCACTCCCCCACCTCCTCTTCACACCACTCGCTCCCTCACTCCTCTTCACACCACACCCCCCACCTCCTCTTTCACACCACTCCCCCACCTCCTCCACACCACACCCCCACCTCCTCTTCACACACACCCCCCCACCTCCTCTTCACCCCCACCTCACCTTCACCACTCCCCCCTCCTCATCACTCCCCTGCTCCTCCACGCCACTCCCCCCACCTCCTCGTCACCCCACGCCTCGCTTCACCCCCACCTCCCTTCACAGCCCCACCTCCTCGTCACAAACCACCACCGCCGCTTCACCCCCCCAACTCCCTCTTCACCCCACCTCTCCTTCACACCACTCCCCCCTCCGTCGTCACACCACACCCCCACCTCCTCGTCACGCCCCCCACCTCCTCCACACCACCTCCTCCGACCTCCTCTTCACACCACTCCCCCAAACCTCCTCTGCACACACTCCCCCCAAACCTCCTCTTCACACCACTCCCCCCCACCTCCTCTTCACACCCCGCCTCCTCTTCACACCACTCCCCCCACCGCCTCCACACCACCTCCCCCTCCTCCGCTTCTCACCACACCCCCAGCTCCTCTTCACACCACACCCCACCTCCTCTTCACACCACTCCCCCACCTCCGCCACACACACACCCACCGCCTCTTCACACCACTCCCCCCTACCGCCGCGGCACACCACTCCCCCACCGTCCTCCACACCACACCCCCACCTCCTCTTCACACCACTCCCCCCAAACCTCCTCTTCACACCACACCCCCACCTCCTCTTCACACCACTCCCCCACCTCCTCCACACCACACCCCCACCTCCTCCACACCACTCCCCCCAACCTCCTCTTCACACCACTCCCCCACCTCCTCTGCACACCACCCCCACCTCCTCCACACCACACCCCCACCTCCTCTTCACACCACTCCCCCCAAAACCTCCTCTTCACACCACACCCCCCACCTCCTCTTCACACCACTCCCCCTACCTCCTCCACACCACTCCCCCCCACCTCTCTTCACACCACCTCCTCCCCACTCCCCTCTCTTCACACCACTCCCCCAACCTCTCTCATCCCACACCTCCTCCACTCCACACCACCACTCACTTCACACCTCCCCCACCTCCTCTTCACACTCACTCCCCCACCTCCTCTTCACACCACTCTCCCCACCTCCTCTTCACACCACTCCCCCCACCTCCTCTTCACACCACTCCTCCTCACCTCCTCTTCACACCACACCCCCACCTCCTCTTCACACCACTCCCCCCACCTCCTCTTCACACCACTCCTCCTCACCTCCTCTTCACACCACACCCCCACCTCCTCTTCACACCACTCCCCCCACCTCCTCTCACCACTCCTCCTCACCTCCTCTTCACACCACACCCCCACCTCCTCTTCACACCACGCCCCCACCTCCTCCACACCACACCCCCACCTCCTCTCACACCACTCCCCCCACTCCTCTTCACACCACTCCCCCACCTCCTCTTCACACCACTCCTCCCCACCTCCTCTTCACAACCACTCCCCCACCTCCCTCTTCACACCACTCCCCCACCTCCTCTTCACACCCCTCCGCCACCTCTCTTCACACCACACCCCCACCTCCTCTTCACACCACTCCCCCCCACCTCCTCGTCACTCCCCACCTCCTCTTCACACCCACTCCCCCACCTCCTCTTCACCCCACTCCCCCCACCTCCTCTTCACACCACACCCCCACCTCCTCTTCACACCACTCCCCCCCACCTCCTCTTCACTCCCCCCAAACCTCCTCTTCACACCACACCCCCACCTCCTCTTCACACCACTCCCCCCACCTCCTCTTTCACTCCCCCCACCTCCTCTTCACTCCCCCCACCTCCTCTTCACACACTCCTCCCCACCTCCTCTTCACACCACTCCCCCACCTCCTCTTCACTCCCACCACCTCCTCCACACCACACCCCCACCTCCTCTTCACACCACTCCCCCCACCTCCTCTTCACACCACTCCCCACCTCCTCTTCACACCACTCCTCCCCACCTCCTCTTCACACCACTCCCCCCACCTCCTCTTCACACCACTCCTCCTCACCTCCTCTTCACACCACACCCCCACCTCCTCTTCACACCACTCCCCCACCTCCTCCACACCACACCCCCACCTCCTCTCACACCACTCCCCCACCTCCTCTTCACACCACTCCCCCACCTCCTCTCACACCACTCTCCCCACCTCCTCTTCACACCACTCCCCCCACCTCCTCTTCACACCACTCCCCCCACCTCCTCTTCACACCCCTCCCCCACCTCCTCTTCACACCACACCCCCACCTCCTCTTCACACCACTCCCCCCCACCTCCTCTTCACTCCCCACCTCCTCTTCACACCACTCCCCCACCTCCTCTTCACCCCACTCCCCCCCACCTCTTCACACCACTCCCCCCCAAATGACAAAAGATGACAAATAACAATGGACCCAGCACTGATCCCTGTGGCACACCACTAGTCACAGGCCTCCACTCAGGGAAGCAATCCTCCACTACCACTCTCTGACTTCTCCCATTGAGCCAATGTCTAATCCAACCTCACCATGTATACCTAGCGACACACACAAAATGCTGGTGGAACACAGCAGGCCAGGCAGCATCCATAGGGAGAAGCACTGTCGACGTTTCGGGCCGAGACCCTTCGTCAGGACGTCGACAGTGCTTCTCCCTATAGATGCTGCCTGGCCTGCTGTGTTCCACCAGCATTTTGTGTGTGTTGCTTGAATTTTCAGCATCTGCAGATTTCCTCGTGTTTGATATATACCTAGCGACTGAATCTTCCTAACTAACCTCCCATGCGGACTTTGTCAAAGGCCTTACTGAAGTTCATGTAAACAACATCCACTGCCTTCCCTTCATCCACTTTCCTGGTAACTTCCTCGAAAAAAATCTGATAGATTTGTTAAACATGACCTACCACACACAAAGCCATGTTGACTCCTCCCTAATAAGTCCCTGTCTATCTAAATACTTGTAGATCATATCTCTTAGTACTCCTTCCAATAATTATCCTACTGATGCACCATCAATAACTCTCAGAGACGTGAGGCGAGAGATAGGCTTTTATTGGCTGGAAGAGAGCACCATCAGCAGCAAGAGACCACCACACAACATCCTGCAGACTGAGGGAGGAGCAGTGCCTCCAACCGCCTTTATACAGGGGTCAGTGGGAGGAGCCACAGGAACAATCAGCGGGTGGGGGTCATGTCCAGACAGGTATATGTAGTTCACCACATCTACCCACCTGGCTTCACCTATCATCTTCCAGTTCACCCTGTCCCAGAGAGAGGGTGAGGCTCCCTCCACACCGTCCCGTCACACACTCCCACGGACAGGGTGAGGCTCCCTCCGCACCGTCCCGTCACACACTCCCAGGGACAGGGTCAGACACAGGGTGAGGCTCCCTCCACACCGTCCCATCACACACCCCCAGGGACAGGGTCAGACACAGGGTGAGGCTCCCTCCACACTGTCCCATCACACACCCCCCAGGGACAGGGTCAGACACAGGGTGAGGCTCCCTCCACACCGTCCCGTCACACACTCCCAGGGACAGGGTCAGACACAGGGTGAGGCTCCCTCCACACCGTCCCATCACACAGCCCCAGGGACAGGGTCAGACACAGGGTGAGGCTCCCTCCACACCGTCCCGTCACACACTCCCAGGGACAGGGGTCAGACACAGGTTGAGGCTCCCTCCACACCGTCCCGTCACACAATCCCAGGGACAGGGTGAGGCTCCCTCCACACCGTCCCGTCACACACTCCCAGGGACAGGGTCAGACACAGGGAGAGGCTCCCTCCACACCGTCCCGTCACACACTCCCAGGGGACAGGGTCAGACACAGGGTGAGGCTCCCTCCACACTGTCCCATCACACACTCCCAGGGACAGGGTCAGACACAGGGTGAGGCTCCCTCCACACCGTCCCGTCACAAACTCCCAGGGACAGGTTCAGACACAGGGTGAGGCTCCCTCCACACCGTCCGGTCACACACTCCCGGGGACAGGGTCAGACACAGGGTGAGGCTCCCTCCACACCGTCCCGTCACACACTCCCAGGGACAGGGTCAGACACAGGGTGAGGCTCCCTCCGCCACCGTCCCGTCACACACTCCCAGGACAGGGTCAGACACAGGGTGAGACTCCCTCCACACCGTCCCGTCACACACTCCCAGGGACAGGGTCAGACACAGGGTGAGACTCAATCCACCTCCTTGATCTGGCTAATTCCCCCTTCCTTTCCAGTCCTGGTGAAGAGTCTCGGCCCCATTTCCATTGCCTCACCTGTGGAGTTCACAGAATCTGCAAATCTCTCGTGTTCACACTGAGGGTGGTCCGTATTTGGAATGAGCTGCCAGAAACTGTGCGATGCAGGCCGTGGATGCGAGGGATTTAGAGCAGGGGTTCCCAACATGGGGTGCCCGCACCCCCAGGGTGTGCGAGATGAAATTTCAGGGGGTGCGACAAAGAGTGGCTTGTGTGCTTGAGTGACGAGTCACGAGTCGTCACTCAGCCAGCTGCCAGTGTGCCTTGAGAAGTGGGTAGTAACGTTTGTCCCAAGCACACTCCCGTCTCCCGCTGCCCGAGTCGAGAGACGTAAACTCACTCCAGTCTCCCGCTGCCCGGGTCGAGAGACGTAAACTCACTCCAGTCTCCCGCTGCCCGAGTCGAGAGAGACGTACACTCACTCCAGTCTCCCTCTGCCCGAGTCGAGAGAGACGTACACTCACTCCAGTCTCCCGCTGCCCGAGTCGAGAGACGTAAACTCACTCCAGTCTCCGCTGCCCGAGTCGAGAGAGACGTAAACTCACTCCAGTCTCCCGCTGCTCGAGTCGAGAGAGACGTACACTCACTCCAGTCTCCCGCTGCCCGAGTCGAGAGAGACGTAAACTCACTCCAGTCTCCCGCGCTGCCCGAGTCGAGAGACGTAAACTCACTCCAGTCTCCCGCTGCCCGAGTCGAGAGAGACGTACACTCACTCCAGTCTCCCTCTGCCCGAGTCGAGAGAGACGTACACTCACTCCAGTCTCCCGCTGCCCGAGTCGAGAGACGTAAACTCACTCCAGTCTCCCGCTGCCCGAGTCGAGAGGAGACGTAAACTCACTCCAGTCTCCCGCTGCTCGAGTCGAGAGAGACGTACACTCACTCCAGTCTCCCGCTGCCCGAGTCGAGAGAGACGTAAACTCACTCCAGTCTCCCGCTGCCCGAGTCGAGAGAGACGTAAACTCACTCCAGTCTCCCGCTGCCCGGTCGAGAGACGTAAACTCACTCCATCTCCCGCTGCCCGAGTCGAGAGACGTAAACTCACTCCAGTCTCCCTCTGCCCGAGTCGAGAGAGACGTAAACTCACTCCAGTCTCCCGCTGCCCGAGTCGAGAGAGACGTAAACTCACTCCAGTCTCCCGCTGCCCGAGTCGAGAGAGACGTAAACTCACTCCAGTCTCCCGCTGCCCGAGTCGAGAGAGACGTAAACTCACTCCAGTCTCCCGCTGCCCGGGTCGAGAGAGACGTAAACTCACTCCAGTCTCCCTCTGCCCGGGTCGAGAGAGACGTAAACTCACTCCAGTCTCCCGCTGCCCGAGTCGAGAGACGTACACTCACTCCAGTCTCCCGCTGCCCGAGTCGAGAGAGACGTAAACTCACTCCAGTCTCCCGCTGCCCGAGTCGAGAGACGTAAACTCACTCCAGTCTCCCGCTGCCCCGAGTCCAGAGAGACGTAAACTCACTCCAGTCTCCCGCTGCCCGGGTCGAGAGAGACGTAAACTCACTCCAGTCTCCCGCTGCCCGAGTCGAGAGAGACGTAAACTCACTCCAGTCTCCCGCTGCCCGAGTCGAGAGACGTAAACTCACTCCAGTCTCCCGTGCCCGAGTCGAGAGACGTACACTCACTCCAGTCTCCCGCTGCCCGAGTCGAGAGAGACGTAAAACTCACTCCAGTCTCCCCGCTGCCCGAGTCGAGAGAGACGTAAACTCACTCCAGTCTCCCGCTGCCCGAGTCGAGAGAGACGTAAACTCACTCCAGTCTCCCTCTGCCGAGTCGAGAGACGTAAACTCACTCCAGTCTCCCTCTGCCCGAGTCGAGAGACGTACACTCACTCCAGTCTCCCGCTGCCCGAGTCGAGAGAGACGTAAACTCACTCCAGTCTCCCGCTGCCCGAGTCGAGAGACGTAAACTCACTCCAGTCTCCCGCTGCCCGAGTCGAGAGACGTGCACTCACTCCAGTCTCCCGCTGCCCGAGTCGAGAGACGTAAACTCACTCCAGTCTCACCGCTGCCCGAGTCGAGAGACGTACACTCACTCCAGTCTCCCGCTGCCCGAGTCAGCGCTGAGGATTCTCATCAGTGTTACCTGGGAGTTACACCTCAGAGTTGAGGAGTCTCATCAATTTACTGTTTACAATTTTTTTTCTGAACAAATTACAATCTAATTGCTCAATTTATATTTGCATTTTATGCACTGAGTTAAAAGCTTATTTTTAAGTTCAATTTGTTCACCCGCGGTATTGTATGTGGTTCAATAATTAGAAATTAGACTTCATCTGCAAATGTGATATTACTTTCGTAGGGGGTGCGAACATTAATCAAACATTTCCTAGGGGTGTGGGGCATAGAGAAGGTTGGGAACCACTGATTTTGAGGGTTACGGGACAAATGCAGGCAGATGGTCAGCATGGATGAGCTGGGGTGATGGGACGTCTCCAAGTTTCTGTAACTATGAGAGAGTGGGTTTGTTTCCCCTGGAGCGGGGAAGGCTGAGGGGTGAAGAGATAAAGTCAGTAAGGGCATAGATTGGGGAGGTAGCCAGACTCTCTCTCCAAGGTGGAGGTATCAAAATCAAGTATGGGATTTCTTTACACACACACACACACACACACACACACAGACACAGACACAGACACAGACACAGACACAGACACAGACACAGACACAGACACACACACACACACACACACACACACACACACACACACACACACACACACACAGGAAGAGTGGAATCAGAAACAACTGAGAGGCATTTAGACAGCGACTTCAATACAGGCTTAACAGGGGCAAATGGGATCAGTGTTGGAATGGGAAGCTAGTATGCACGTGATGGGCTGAAAGACCTACTTCTGTGCTGGAGGGTCAGAGGCACCAGATGATTCTGAAAGTGGAGGCACCAGTGCAGGAGAAGGAACCAGAAATGGAAACGTCCAATGGTGAGACCCCAACTCCAGCAGCGGGGTCAGCCCCCATTTTCTCTGTTAGGGAAAGGTACATGTGGATTGGGAGCAGAGATGGTGTGGAGGGAGCCTCACCCTGTGTCTGACCCTGTCCCTGGGAGTGTGTGATGGGACGGTGTGGAGGGAGCCTCACCCTGTGTCTGACCCTGTCCCTGGGAGTGTGTGACGGGACGGTATGGAGGGAGCCTCACCCTGTCCCTGGGAGTGTGTGACGGGACAATGTGGAGGGAGCCTCACCCTGTGTCTGACCCTGTCCCTGGGAGTGTGTGACGGGACGGTGTGGAGGGAGCCTCACCCTGTGTCTGACCCTGTCCCCGGGAGTGTGTGTCGGGACGGTGAGGAGGGAGCCTCACCCTGTGTCTGACCCTGTCCCTGAGAGTGTGTGACGGGACGGTGTGGAGGGAGCCTCACCCTGTGTCAGACCCTGTCCCCGGGAGTGTGTGACGGGACGGTGTGGAGGGAGCCTCACCCTGTGTCAGACCCTGTCCCTGGGAGTGTGTGACGGGACGGTGTGGAGGGAGACTCACCCTGTGTCTGACCCTGTCACTGGGATTGTGTGACGGGACGGTGTGGAGGGAGCCTCACCCTGTGTCTGACCCTGTCCCTGGGAGTGTGTGACGAGACGGTGTGGAGAGAGCCTCACCCTGTCCCTGGGAGTGTGTGACGGGACGGTGTGGAGGGAGCCTCACCCTGTCCCTGGGAGTGTGTGACGGGACGGTGTGGAGGGAGCCTCACCCTGTGTCTGACCCTTTCCCTGGGAGTGTGTGACGGGACGGTGTGGAGGGAGCCTCACCCTGTCCCTGGGAGTGTGTGACGGGACGGTGTGGAGGGAGACTCACCCTGTGTCTGACACTGTCCCTGAGAGTGTGTGACGGGACGGTATGGAGGGAGCCTCAGCCTGTGTCTAACCAGCTCGCCGGTGTTTTACAGAGGGGAATGGTATCCTACGCTCTGACCCAGAAACCAAAAAACAGCAAAGACATCGCCCGGATCACCTTTGACATCTACAAGCTCAACCCCAAGGACCTCTTTGGGTCTGTCAACATCAGGGCGACGTTCTACGGACTTTACTCCATGACCTTTGACATCAAGTGTCTGGGGCCTAAGAAGGTCATAAGGTAATGCGGAGAAACGGATTTGGTGGTGGGGACGGGGGGGCATTATGGGGACAGGGTAATGGAGACATCCGTATGGCCTCCACGGTAATGGAAGGGTGGGACACCTCAGGAATGGGCAGAGGATGGATGCTTCAGGGTATTCCCAAGTCTGGAGAGCTACATCCTCGGCAGACACTGTCCGGGATGTTCAGCCACTCCATTCATGCCTGAAGAGTGAATGGAGAGCAGTGGGGCGTTACGGGTTTGATAGGAGAGCAGTGTTCTTTTCCCCAGGCCAGAGAGGTCGTTATGCAGAAAAGGAGACTTTCCTGGCCAGAGAGGTCGTTATCCAAGTAAAACGGTCAAGGTCAGTTGGATAAACGACCGAGACAGAAATTCAGGTGAAAATGATCTCACTGGATGAGTGACAGGGGCAGTAGAGGGGAAATCACCACCTCACTGTCCACTTGGAGGTGGGTGTGGCTGGCATCAAAGTAACGGACGAAACACATGGCACGAGATTGAATTGACCTCTTGTACATTCTGGGCCAGCACGAGAAAGTGGCCAAATGGACTCTCCTATCGCAGGAGCAGTCAGAGAGGCCTCGATGGTGGTGGTTGCTCTGTGGGGCAGGATGGCGTGCCCGGAGCAGCGGAACAGAACCCCACAATAAGGATCAATAGTAAAGCCAGTATTATCCCGTACGTCCAGCTCCACATGGCCAGGAGCACACGTGGAGAATGTGCTCCTTCAGATTTGGGAATAAATTCTGGGATTATTTCACAGCCACAGTGAAGGAGGAATTGGGGGAACAAATATTCCTCCTTCACTGTGGCTGTGAAATAATCCCAGAATTTGCTGTTCCTGGGAGTGTGCGATGGGACACTGCAGAGGGAAGCTCACTTTGCACATGGAAGTGTGCGATGGAAGGAGTTTCACCCTGTCCTTGGGAGGGAGTCATGGGACAGTGTGGAGGGAGCTTCACCCTGTCCTTGGGAGGGAGTCATGGGACAGTGTGGAGGGAGCTTCACCCTGTCCTTGGGAGGGAGTCATGGGACAGTGTGGAGGGAGCTTCACCCTGTCCTTGGGAGGGAGTCATGGGACAGTGTGGAGGGAGCTTCACCCTGTCCTTGGGAGGGAGTCATGGGACAGTGTGGAGGGAGCTTCACCCTGTCCTTGGGAGGGAGTCATGGGACAGTGTGGAGGGAGCTTCACCCTGTCCTTGGGAGGGAGTCATGGGACAGTGTGGAGGGAGCCTTACCCTTTCATTGGGATTGTGTGATGGGACCATGGGGACAGAATATCACCCTATCCATTTGTGTGTGCGATGGAATAGTGTTAAGGGAGCCTCAGCCCGTCCTTGTGTGTGTGTGATTGCACAGTGTGGAGGGAGCCTCACCCTGTCCTTGGGAGGGAGTCATGGGACAGTGTGGAGGGAGCTTCACCCTGTCCTTGGGAGTGTGTGATGGAACAGCGAGGAGGGAGCTTCACCCTGTCCTTGGGAGTGTGTGATTGCACAGTGTGGAGGGAGCTTCACCCTGTCCTTGGGAGTGTGTGATTGCACAGTGTGGAGGGAGCTTCACCCTGTCCTTGGGAGGGAGTCATGGGACAGTGTGGAGGGAGCTTCACCCTGTCCTTGGGAGGGAGTCATGGGACAGTGTGGAGGGAGCTTCACCCTGTCCTTGGGAGTGTGTGATTGCACAGTGTGGAGGGAGCTTCACCCTGTCCTTGGGAGTGTGTGATTGCACAGTGTGGAGGGAGCTTCACCCTGTCCTTGGGAGGGAGTCATGGGACAGTGTGGAGGGAGCTTCACCCTGTCCTTGGGAGGGAGTCATGGGACAGTGTGGAGGGAGCTTCACCCTGTCCTTGGGAGTGTGTGATGGAACAGCGAGGAGGGAGCTTCACCCTGTCCTTGGGAGTGTGTGATTGCACAGTGTGGAGGGAGCTTCACCCTGTCCTTGGGAGGGAGTCATGGGACAGTGTGGAGGGAGCTTCACCCTGTCCTTGGGAGTGTGTGATGGAACAGCGAGGAGGGAGCTTCACCCTGTCCTTGGGAGTGTGTGATGGAACAGCGAGGAGGGAGATTCACCCTGTCCTTGGGAGGGAGTCATGGGACAGTGTGGAGGGAGCTTCACCCTGTCCTTGGGAGTGTGTGATTGCACAGTGTGGAGGGAGCTTCACCCTGTCCTTGGGAGGGAGTCATGGGACAGTGTGGAGGGAGCTTCACCCTGTCCTTGGGAGTGTGTGATGGAACAGCGAGGAGGGAGCTTCACCCTGTCCTTGGGAGTGTGTGATTGCACAGTGTGGAGGGAGCTTCACCCTGTCCTTGGGAGTGTGTGATGGAACAGCGAGGAGGGAGATTCACCCTGTCCTTGGGAGGGAGTCATGGGACAGTGTGGAGGGAGCTTCACCCTGTCCTTGGGAGTGTGTGATTGCACAGTGTGGAGGGAGCTTCACCCTGTCCTTGGGAGGGAGTCATGGGACAGTGTGGAGGGAGCTTCACCCTGTCCTTGGGAGTGTGTGATGGAACAGCGAGGAGGGAGCTTCACCCTGTCCTTGGGAGTGTGTGATTGCACAGTGTGGAGGGAGCTTCACCCTGTCCTTAGGAGTGTGTGATGGAACAGCGAGGAGGGAGATTCACCCTGTCCTTGGGAGGGAGTCATGGGACAGTGTGGAGGGAGCTTCACCCTGTCCTTGGGAGTGTGTGATTGCACAGTGTGGAGGGAGCTTCACCCTGTCCTTGGGAGGGAGTCATGGGACAGTGTGGAGGGAGCTTCACCCTGTCCTTGGGAGTGTGTGATGGAACAGCGAGGAGGGAGCTTCACCCTGTCCTTGGGAGTGTGTGATGGAACAGCGAGGAGGGAGATTCACCCTGTCCTTGGGAGGGAGTCATGGGACAGTGTGGAGGGAGCTTCACCCTGTCCTTGGGAGGGAGTCATGGGACAGTGTGGAGGGAGCTTCACCCTGTCCTTGGGAGTGTGTGATGGAACAGCGAGGAGGGAGCTTCACCCTGTCCTTGGGAGGGAGTCATGGGACAGTGTGGAGGGAGCTTCACCCTGTCCTTGGGAGGGAGTCATGGGACAGTGTGGAGGGAGCTTCACCCTGTCCTTGGGAGTGTGTGATGGAACAGCGAGGAGGGAGCTTCACCCTGTCCTTGGGAGGGAGTCATGGGACAGTGTGGAAGGAGTTTCACCCTGTCCTTGGGAGTGTGTGATGGAACAGCGAGGAGGGAGCTTCACCCTGTCCTTGGGAGGGAGTCATGGGACAGTGTGGAGGGAGCTTCACCCTGTCCTTGGGAGGGAGTCATGGGACAGTGTGGAGGGAGCTTCACCCTGTCCTTGGGAGGGAGTCATGGGACAGTGTGGAGGGAGCTTCACCCTGTCCTTGGGAGTGTGTGATTGCACAGCGAGGAGGGAGCTTCACCCTGTCCTTGGGAGGGAGTCATGGGACAGTGTGGAGGGAGCTTCACCCTGTCCTTGGGAGGGAGTCATGGGACAGTGTGGAGGGAGCTTCACCCTGTCCTTGGGAGTGTGTGATTGCACAGTGTGGAGGGAGCTTCACCCTGTCCTTGGGAGGGAGTCATGGGACAGTGTGGAGGGAGCTTCACCCTGTCCTTGGGAGGGAGTCATGGGACAGCGTGGAGGGAGCTTCACCCTGTCCTTGGGAGTGTGTGATGGAACAGCGAGGAGGGAGCTTCACCCTGTCCTTGGGAGGGAGTCATGGGACAGTGTGGAGGGAGCTTCACCCTGTCCTTGGGAGTGTGTGATGGAACAGCGAGGAGGGAGCTTCACCCTGTCCTTGGGAGGGAGTCATGGGACAGTGTGGAGGGAGCTTCACCCTGTCCTTGGGAGGGAGTCATGGGACAGTGTGGAGGGAGCTTCACCCTGTCCTTGGGAGGGAGTCATGGGACAGCGTGGAGGGAGCTTCACCCTGTCCTTGGGAGTGTGTGATGGAACAGCGAGGAGGGAGCTTCACCCTGTCCTTGGGAGGGAGTCATGGGACAGTGTGGAGGGAGTTTCACCCTGTCCTTGGGAGTCATGGGACAGCGAGGAGGGAGCTTCACCCTGTCCTTGGGAGTGTGTGATTGCACAGTGTGGAGGGAGCTTCACCCTGTCCTTGGGAGTCATGGAACAGCGAGGAGGGAGCTTCACCCTGTCCTTGGGAGTGTGTGATTGCACAGTGTGGAGGGAGCTTCACCCTGTCCTTGGGAGTCATGGAACAGCGAGGAGGGAGCTTCACCCTGTCCTTGGGAGTGTGTGATTGCACAGTGTGGAGGGAGCTTCACCCTGTCCTTGGGAGTGTGTAATTGCACAGTGTGGAGGGAGCTTCACCCTGTCCTTGGGAGTGTGTGATGGAACAGCGAGGAGGGAGCTTCACCCTGTCCTTGGGAGAAAGTCATGGGACAGTGTGGAGGGAGCTTCACCCTGTCCTTGGGAGAAAGTCATGGGACAGTGTGGAGGGAGCTTCACCCTGTCCTTGGGAGGGAGTCATGGGACAGTGTGGAGGGAGCTTCACCCTGTCCTTGGGAGTGTGTGATTGCACAGTGTGGAGGGAGCTTCACCCTGTCCTTGGGAGTGTGTGATTGCACAGTGTGGAGGGAGCTTCACCCTGTCCTTGGGAGAAAGTCATGGGACAGTGTGGAGGGAGCTTCACCCTGTCCTTGGGAGTGCGTGATTGCACAGTGTGGAGGGAGCTTCACCCTGTCCTTGGGAGTGTGTGATGGAACAGCGAGGAGGGAGCTTCACCCTGTCCTTGGGAGTGTGTGATGGAACAGCGAGGAGGGAGCTTCACCCTGTCCTTGGGAGTGTGTGATTGCACAGTGTGGAGGGAGCTTCACCCTGTCCTTGGGAGTGTGTGATGGAACAGCGAGGAGGGAGCTTCACCCTGTCCTTGGGAGTGTGTGATTGCACAGTGTGGAGGGAGCTTCACCCTGTCCTTGGGAGTGTGTGATGGAACAGCGAGGAGGGAGCTTCACCCTGTCCTTGGGAGTGTGTGATTGCACAGTGTGGAGGGAGCTTCACCCTGTCCTTGGGAGTGTGTGATGGAACAGTGCGGAGGGAGCTTCACCCTGTCCTTGGGAGTGTGTGATTGCACAGTGTGGAGGGAGCTTCACCCTGTCCTTGGGAGTGTGTGATGGAACAGCGAGGAGGGAGCTTCACCCTGTCCTTGGGAGTGTGTGATTGCACAGTGTGGAGGGAGCTTCACCCTGTCCTTGGGAGTGTGTGATGGAACAGTGCGGAGGGAGCTTCACCCTGTCCTTGGGAGTGTGTGATTGCACAGTGTGGAGGGAGCTTCACCCTGTCCTTGGGAGGGAGTCATGGGACAGTGTGGAGGGAGCTTCACCCTGTCCTTGGGAGTGTGTGATGGAACAGCGAGGAGGGAGCTTCACCCTGTCCTTGGGAGTGTGTGATTGCACAGTGTGGAGGGAGCTTCACCCTGTCCTTGGGAGTGTGTGATGGAACAGTGCGGAGGGAGCTTCACCCTGTCCTTGGGAGGGAGTCATGGGACAGTGTGGAGGGAGCTTCACCCTGTCCTTGGGAGGGGAGTCATGGGACAGTGTGGAGGGAGCCTCACCCTTTCATTGGGATTGTGTGATGGGACCATGGGGACAGAATCTCACCCTATCCATTTGAGTGTGCGATGGGCTAGTGTTAAGGGAGCCTCAGCCCGTCCTTGTGTGTGTGTGATTGCACAGTGTGGAGGGAGCCTCACCCTGTCCTTGGGAGGGAGTCATGGGACAGTGTGGAGGGAGCTTCACCCTGTCCTTGGGAGTGTGTGATGGAACAGCGAGGAGGGAGCTTCACCCTGTCCTTGGGAGTGTGTGATTGCACAGTGTGGAGGGAGCTTCACCCTGTCCTTGGGAGTGTGTGATTGCACAGTGTGGAGGGAGCTTCACCCTGTCCTTGGGAGGGAGTCATGGGACAGTGTGGAGGGAGCTTCACCCTGTCCTTGGGAGGGAGTCATGGGACAGTGTGGAGGGAGCTTCACCCTGTCCTTGGGAGTGTGTGATTGCACAGTGTGGAGGGAGCTTCACCCTGTCCTTGGGAGGGAGTCATGGGACAGTGTGGAGGGAGCTTCACCCTGTCCTTGGGAGGGAGTCATGGGACAGTGTGGAGGGAGCTTCACCCTGTCCTTGGGAGTGTGTGATTGCACAGTGTGGAGGGAGCTTCACCCTGTCCTTGGGAGTGTGTGATTGCACAGTGTGGAGGGAGCTTCACCCTGTCCTTGGGAGGGAGTCATGGGACAGTGTGGAGGGAGCTTCACCCTGTCCTTGGGAGGGAGTCATGGGACAGTGTGGAGGGAGCTTCACCCTGTCCTTGGGAGTGTGTGATGGAACAGCGAGGAGGGAGCTTCACCCTGTCCTTGGGAGTGTGTGATTGCACAGTGTGGAGGGAGCTTCACCCTGTCCTTGGGAGGGAGTCATGGGACAGTGTGGAGGGAGCTTCACCCTGTCCTTGGGGAGTGTGTGATGGAACAGCGAGGAGGGAGCTTCACCCTGTCCTTGGGAGTGGTGTGATGGAACAGCGAGGAGGGAGATTCACCCTGTCCTTGGGAGGGAGTCATGGGACAGTGTGGAGGGAGCTTCACCCTGTCCTTGGGAGGTGTGTGATTGCACAGTGTGGAGGGAGCTTCACCCTGTCCTTGGGAGGGAGTCATGGGACAGTGTGGAGGGAGCTTCACCCTGTCCTTGGGAGTGTGTGATGGAACAGCGAGGAGGGAGCTTCACCCTGTCCTTGGGAGTGTGTGATTGCACAGTGTGGAGGGAGCTTCACCCTGTCCTTGGGAGTGTGTGATGGAACAGCGAGGAGGGAGATTCACCCTGTCCTTGGGAGGGGAGTCATGGGACAGTGTGGAGGGGAGCTTCACCCTGTCCTTGGGAGTGTGTGATTGCACAGTGTGGAGGGAGCTTCACCCTGTCCTTGGGAGGGAGTCATGGGACAGTGTGGAGGGAGCTTCACCCTGTCCTTGGGAGTGTGTGATGGAACAGCGAGGAGGGAGCTTCACCCTGTCCTTGGGAGTGTGTGATGGAACAGCGAGGAGGGAGATTCACCCTGTCCTTGGGAGGGAGTCATGGGACAGTGTGGAGGGAGCTTCACCCTGTCCTTGGGAGGGAGTCATGGGACAGTGTGGAGGGAGCTTCACCCTGTCCTTGGGAGTGTGTGATGGAACAGCGAGGAGGGAGCTTCACCCTGTCCTTGGGAGGGAGTCATGGGACAGTGTGGAGGGAGCTTCACCCTGTCCTTGGGAGGGAGTCATGGGACAGTGTGGAGGGAGCTTCACCCTGTCCTTGGGAGTGTGTGATGGAACAGCGAGGAGGGAGCTTCACCCTGTCCTTGGGAGGGAGTCATGGGACAGTGTGGAAGGAGTTTCACCCTGTCCTTGGGAGTGTGTGATGGAACAGCGAGGAGGGAGCTTCACCCTGTCCTTGGGAGTGTGTGATTGCACAGTGTGGAGGGAGCTTCACCCTGTCCTTGGGGAGTGTGTGATGGAACAGTGCGGAGGGAGCTTCACCCTGTCCTTGGGAGTGTGTGATTGCACAGTGTGGAGGGAGCTTCACCCTGTCCTTGGGAGGGAGTCATGGGACAGCGTGGAGGGAGCTTCACCCTGTCCTTGGGAGTGTGTGATGGAACAGCGAGGAGGGAGCTTCACCCTGTCCTTGGGAGGGAGTCATGGGACAGTGTGGAGGGAGCTTCACCCTGTCCTTGGGGAGTGTGTGATGGAACAGCGAGGAGGGAGCTTCACCCTGTCCTTGGGAGGGAGTCATGGGACAGTGTGGAGGGAGCTTCACCCTGTCCTTGGGAGGGAGTCATGGGACAGTGTGGAGGGAGCTTCACCCTGTCCTTGGGAGGGAGTCATGGGACAGCGTGGAGGGAGCTTCACCCTGTCCTTGGGAGTGTGTGATGGAACAGCGAGGAGGGAGCTTCACCCTGTCCTTGGGAGGGAGTCATGGGACAGCGTGGAGGGAGCTTCACCCTGTCCTTGGGAGTGTGTGATGGAACAGCGAGGAGGGAGCTTCACCCTGTCCTTGGGAGGGAGTCATGGGGACAGTGTGGAGGGAGTTTCACCCTGTCCTTGGGAGTCATGGGGACAGCGAGGAGGGAGCTTCACCCTGTCCTTGGGAGTGTGTGATTGCACAGTGTGGAGGGAGCTTCACCCTGTCCTTGGAGTCATGGAACAGCGAGGAGGGAGCTTCACCCTGTCCTTGGGAGTGTGTGATTGCACAGTGTGGAGGGAGCTTCACCCTGTCCTTGGGAGTCATGGAACAGCGAGGAGGAGCTTCACCCTGTCCTTGGGAGTGTGTGATTGCACAGTGTGGAGGGAGCTTCACCCTGTCCTTGGGAGTGTGTAATTGCACAGTGTGGAGGGAGCTTCACCCTGTCCTTGGGAGTGTGTGATGGAACAGCGAGGAGGGAGCTTCACCCTGTCCTTGGGAGAAAGTCATGGGACAGTGTGGAGGGAGCTTCACCCTGTCCTTGGGAGAAAGTCATGGGACAGTGTGGAGGGAGCTTCACCCTGTCCTTGGGAGGGAGTCATGGGACAGTGTGGAGGGAGCTTCACCCTGTCCTTGGGAGTGTGTGATTGCACAGTGTGGAGGGAGCTTCACCCTGTCCTTGGGAGTGTGTGATTGCACAGTGTGGAGGGGAGCTTCACCCTGTCCTTGGGAGAAAGTCATGGGACAGTGTGGAGGGAGCTTCACCCTGTCCTTGGGAGTGCGTGATTGCACAGTGTGGAGGGAGCTTCACCCTGTCCTTGGGAGTGTGTGATGGAACAGCGAGGAGGGAGCTTCACCCTGTCCTTGGGAGTGTGTGATGGAACAGCGAGGAGGGAGCTTCACCCTGTCCTTGGGAGTGTGTGATTGCACAGTGTGGAGGGAGCTTCACCCTGTCCCTTGGGAGTGTGTGATGGAACAGCGAGGAGGGAGCTTCACCCTGTCCTTGGGAGTGTGTGATTGCACAGTGTGGAGGGAGCTTCACCCTGTCCTTGGGAGTGTGTGATGGAACAGTGCGGAGGGAGCTTCACCCTGTCCTTGGGAGTGTGTGATTGCACAGTGTGGAGGGAGCTTCACCCTGTCCTTGGGAGGGAGTCATGGGACAGTGTGGAGGGAGCTTCACCCTGTCCTTGGGAGTGTGTGATGGAACAGCGAGGAGGGAGCTTCACCCTGTCCTTGGGAGTGTGTGATTGCACAGTGTGGAGGGAGCTTCACCCTGTCCTTGGGAGTGTGTGATGGAACAGCGAGGAGGGAGCTTCACCCTGTCCTTGGGAGTGTGTGATTGCACAGTGTGGAGGGAGCTTCACCCTGTCCTTGGGAGTGTGTGATGGAACAGTGCGGAGGGAGCTTCACCCTGTCCTTGGGAGTGTGTGATTGCACAGTGTGGAGGGAGCTTCACCCTGTCCTTGGGAGTGTGTGATGGAACAGCGAGGAGGGAGCTTCACCCTGTCCTTGGGAGTGTGTGATTGCACAGTGTGGAGGGAGCTTCACCCTGTCCTTGGGAGTGTGTGATGGAACAGTGCGGAGGGAGCTTCACCCTGTCCTTGGGAGTGTGTGATTGCACAGTGTGGAGGGAGCTTCACCCTGTCCTTGGGAGGGAGTCATGGGACAGTGTGGAGGGAGCTTCACCCTGTCCTTGGGAGTGTGTGATGGAACAGCGAGGAGGGAGCTTCACCCTGACCTTGGGAGTGTGTGATTGCACAGTGTGGAGGGAGCTTCACCCTGTCCTTGGGAGTGTGTGATGGAACAGTGCGGAGGGAGCTTCACCCTGTCCTTGGGAGGGAGTCATGGGACAGTGTGGAGGGAGCTTCACCCTGTCCTTGGGAGGGAGTCATGGGACAGTGTGGAGGGAGCTTCACCCTGTCCTTGGGAGGGAGTCATGGGACAGTGTGGAGGGAGCTTCACCCTGTCCTTGGGAGGGAGTCATGGGACAGTGTGGAGGGAGCTTCACCCTGTCCTTGGGAGGGAGTCATGGGACAGTGTGGAGGGAGCTTCACCCTGTCCTTGGGAGGGAGTCATGGGACAGTGTGGAGGGAGCTTCACCCTGTCCTTGGGAGGGAGTCATGGGACAGTGTGGAGGGAGCTTCACCCTGTCCTTGGGAGGGAGTCATGGGACAGTGTGGAGGGAGCTTCACCCTGTCCTTGGGAGGGAGTCATGGGACAGTGTGGAGGGAGCTTCACCCTGTCCTTGGGAGGGAGTCATGGGACAGTGTGGAGGGAGCCTCACCCTTTCATTGGGATTGTGTGATGGGACCATGGGGACAGAATCTCACACTATCCATTTGAGTGTGCGATGGGCTAGTGTTAAGGGAGCCTCAGCCCATCCTTGAGTGTATGTGATTGCAGTGTGGAGGGAACTTCACCCTGTCCTTGGGAGTGTGTGATGGAACAGCGAGGAGGGAGCTTCACCCTGTCCTTGGGAGTGTGTGATGGAACAGCGAGGAGGGAGCTTCACCCTGTCCTTGGGAGGGAGTCATGGGACAGTGTGGAGGGAGCTTCACCCTGTCCTTGGGAGTGTGTGATGGAACAGCGAGGAGGGAGCTTCACCCTGTCCTTGGGAGGGAGTCATGGGACAGTGTGGAGGGAGCTTCACCCTGTCCTTGGGAGTGTGTGATGGAACAGCGAGGAGGGAGCTTCACCCTGTCCTTGGGAGGGAGTCATGGGACAGTGTGGAGGGAGCTTCACCCTGTCCTTGGGAGGGAGTCATGGGACAGTGTGGAGGGAGCTTCACCCTGTCCTTGGGAGGGAGTCATGGGACAGTGTGGAGGGAGCCTCACCCTTTCATTGGGATTGTGTGATGGGACCATGGGGACAGAATCTCACACTATCCATTTGAGTGTGCGATGGGCTAGTGTTAAGGGAGCCTCAGCCCATCCTTGAGTGTATGTGATTGCACAGTGTGGAGGGAGCTTCACCCTGTCCTTGGGAGTGTGTGATGGAACAGCGAGGAGGGAGCTTCACCCTGTCCTTGGGAGGGAGTCATGGGACAGTGTGGAGGGAGCTTCACCCTGTCCTTGGGAGGGAGTCATGGGACAGTGTGGAGGGAGCTTCACCCTGTCCTTGGGAGGGAGTCATGGGACAGTGTGGAGGGAGCTTCACCCTGTCCTTGGGAGGGAGTCATGGGACAGTGTGGAGGGAGCTTCACCCTGTCCTTGGGAGTGTGTGATTGCACAGTGTGGAGGGAGCTTCACCCTGTCCTTGGGAGGGAGTCATGGGACAGTGTGGAGGGAGCCTTACCCTTTCATTGGGATTGTGTGATGGGACCATGGGGACAGAATCTCACCCTATCCATTTGTGTGTGCAATGGAATAGTGTTAAGGGAGCCTCAGCCCATCCTTGTGTGTGTGTGATTGCACAGTGTGGAGGGAGCTTCACCCTGTCCTTGTGTGTGTGTGATTGCACAGTGTGGAGGGAGCTTCACCCTGCCCTTGGGAGTCATGGGACAGTGTGGAGGGAGCTTCACCCTGTCCTTGGGAGTCATGGGACAGCGAGGAGGGAGCTTCACCCTGTCCTTGGGAGTGTGTGATTGCACAGTGTGGAGGGAGCTTCACCCTGTCCTTGGGAGTCATGGGACAGTGTGGAGGGAGCTTCACCCTGTCCTTGGGAGTCATGGAACAGCGAGGAGGGAGCTTCACCCTGTCCTTGGGAGTGTGTGATTGCACAGTGTGGAGGGAGCTTCACCCTGTCCTTGGGAGTGTGTGATGGAACAGCGAGGAGGGAGCTTCACCCTGTCCTTGGGAGGGAGTCATGGGACAGTGTGGAGGGAGCTTCACCCTGTCCTTGGGAGGGAGTAATGGGACAGTGTGGAGGGAGCCTCACCCTTTCATTGGGATTGTGTGATGGGACCATGGGGACAGAATCTCACCCTATCCATTTGAGTGTGCGATGGGCTAGTGTTAAGGGAGCCTCAGCCCACCCTTGAGTGTGTGTGATTGCAGTGTGGAGGGAACTTCACCCTGTCCTTGGGAGTGTGGTAGGACAGTGTGGATGAAGCCTCACCATATCATTGGGAGACTGTGACGGGAGCCTCACCCTGTCCTTGGGAGTGTGTTATGGGACTGTGTGGAGGGAGCCTCACCCTGTCCTTCGGATTTTACGATGGGAAGTCATTTTGGGAACCCCACCCTGTGCTAGGAATTGTCTGATGGGTAGGTGTGGAAGGAGCCCCACCCTCTCCTTGGGTGTGTGTGATGGGACAGTATGGAGGGAACCTCACCCTGTCTTTGGGAGTGTTCAATGGGATGGTGTGGAGAGATTCTCACCCTCTCCTTTAGAGTGTGTGTAATTGCACTGTGTGGAGGGAGCCTCACTATGTCCTTGGGCATGTGTAATGGGAGCTTCACCCGCTCCTTTTGAGTGTGTGGTGGGTTGGCATGGAAGGAGCCTCACACTCTCCTAGGGAGTGTTTGATGGGATGGTGTGGAAGGAGTCAAACAATGCCCTTGGGTGATGTGATGGGAGCCTCACCATGTCCCTAGGATTGTATGATGGGAGCCCCACCCTTTCCTTGGGAGTGTATGATGGGCCAGTGCCTCACTGTCCTTGGGATTGTAGGATGGGAGTGTGGAGGGAGCTCACCATTTCCTTTGGAGTGTATGATGGGCCAGTGCCTCACTGTCCTTGGGATTGTAGGATGGGAGTGTGGAGGGAGCTCACCATTTCCTTTGGAGTGTGTGATGTGTCAATGCCTATGTCCTTGGGATTGTAGGATGGGAGTGTGGAGGGAGCTCACCATTTCCTTGGGATTGTAGGATGGGAGTGTGGAGGGAGCTCACCATTTCCTTGGGATTGTAGGATGGGAGCTCACCATTTCCTTGGGATTGTAGGATGGGAGTGTGGAGGGAGCTCACCATTTCCTTGGGATTGTAGAATGGGACAGTATGGAGGGAGCCTCACTATGCCCTTGAGAGGCTGTGATGGGAGTCTCACCATGACCCTGGGATTGTATGATGGTAAGGCATGTTGGGAAACCCACCCTGTGTTTAGGATTGTGTGATGAGGGTGTGGAGGGAGCCTTGGGTGTGCATGACGGGACGGCATGGAGCCTCACCCTGTCCTTGAGAGTGTGTAATGGGATGTGAGGAGGGAGCCTCACCCTGTACACTAGATTATTTGGACGGGTGGGATGTTGTGGAGGGAGCCCCTGCCTGGTATCTCACTACCTGTTTTACTTTGGCAGAGAGCTGCTGCGAGCAATGTCTACGCTTATGTATGGGGTCGGCCAACTCCTGCTCAGAGCTGCCTCCTTCACTCGACGGGTCGTGGAGGGGAGCGCCACGATGGTGGAGTACTACGACTGATCGACCTCCTCCCACCCCCCACCCGGAGCACATGCGTCTGCACCCACAACCCGGAATCGCTGAGGACACACAAGCCGGCAGCGCTTGCAGACGCAAACACATGACCGATATGGACACCTGCACGCACACACCCACACCCACGCAGTCCCCTGCTTGTAACTTGCAATGATTAAATCTTGAGCCTAGTTCGGCTGGTGGTCTGACTCCTGTTTGTTGTCCTCGGGTTCGGTCCCTCGCTCACACACTGGAGATAGCTCAGGCCTCCCAGGCACGTTTCAATCCTCTGTCTCGTCAGTCCCACCTATCCGCTCATTTCCCTGTTGCTCTACCAATGACCCTCTCTGTCAGATGCCAACACCTCCCCCTCACCCACACACTGGCCGATTAACCCACCGCACGTCTCGGGGACGTGGGAGGGAACCAGAGACCCCGTGGTAAACTCACCGGCATCAGAGGGAGAACGTGCAAATTCTAACACAACATCTGCCCTGTGATTCTTGGGAGATGCCCCGCCTCCCCCCCTGTTGTGGGGAACCCGTGGAGGCCAGGTAACTAGATACCGTGAAATTGGACATACTGATATTAGATAGGTACGGGATGGGAGGAGATTGGGGGAGCAGATATGGCTCAGCAGGATTAACAGCCTGGCACAGACTAGATGGGCCAAATGGCCTATTTCAGTGTTGTATTATTCTGACTCTGTTACCCTTAAGTCTACCACCTCACACTCTAAACCCATGGCCTCTAGTTCTACAATACTTTCACCCACACCTCAATGGAAAAAGCCTGCTTGAATTTACCCTATCCAGTATACCCCTCATAACTTTGTATACCCCCCTATGCTTAAGGGAATAAAGTCTTAATCTGTGCAATCTTTCCCTAACATTCAGGCCCTCAAGTCCCAGAAACCTCCTTGTAAATTTCTTCTGAACTCTTTCAGCCTTATTGGTATCTTTCCTGTAGGTAGGTGACCAGACCTTCACACAATACTCCAAACTCGGCCTCACCAATTTCAACAGAAAATCTTAACTCCTGTACTCAATACTTTGATTTATGACCCTATCTAGATGGGATCTGTATTCCCATTTTCCTGCTCCACCGCTCTCCTACCGTCCACTGTGCAAGTTCAGCTCACACTCCCCTGCGTTCGGTTAGACACAATCCACACTCCTCCAAGATCCTGATTCACCCACCATCTTTACCACAAAAAGCCAACGTGCAGAGCCAATAGAGCAGAGCCCTGCCAAGACTCGAGGGACTTGGTCACAGAGTACCGTTCCTCTAAAAAAAGCTTAGAATTATGAGTGGAGCAGGGAGGAGAATGCGCAGCGTTCTCCCCACGGTTTTGGGTGCTCAGCAAATGGATCGAGCAGCCGGAGGAAGTGGCACATGAACATTTAAAAAGGTACTCGGATAGGAAAGGTTTGGGCCAAACACGGACAAATGGGACCAGCTCGGTTGGGAATCTCGGTCGGCATCGACTGGTTGGGACGAAGGTCCCGTTTTCGCGCACTGACTCTCTCATGGAGGGGGAGATCACAGAACTGAGGACATTGGCGGTCTGGGACAGTAAGAGGTGGCTGGGTCAGCACAGATCAGTCACCATTGTACCAGCTGACAGGATGGCTCGGAAGGGCCGAGTGGCCTTCCTGTTTCCCTCTCGGACACCTCACCCAAGGAAAGCGTTGCAGGAACGCAGAGACGGGAGTCAGGGCCGGGATTCCTGAGGGTGTATGTAAAAAACACACAAGTCAGTGGTTATGTGGAAATGGCTGCCCGAGGAAGCGGCTGAGAAAGGTATTTATTTTTAAAGGGCGTGGATGGAAAGGTGTGGAGGGATATGGGCCAAATGGGATTAACAAGAGACATCAGGGCCCGAACGAGTCCTTTTCCCTGGTGATAGTCTCACAGATGCGACAAGCTGCACACGTAGATGCAGAGTTATGGAGTCACCCCTCACTCCCCACCCTGCGGTACAATTAAACCATCAAGCCTTTGGCAACCAGCCAGCAGCTCGGCTGATCACCCGACTGAGACAAACCACCATACGGCCAGACGCCTCACCGTCCCTTTTGTGACTGACCGGAGTGCAGGGTCCGAGGGTGCTACCGTGCGGTTACATGGCCTGTCCCTTTAACACCAGCCATCTCTGACTGCCAGGTGGGAGGATTTACTTGTGGGGCAGCGAGAGTGCTTGGGACAAGCGGCAGTGGGTGGGGTGGGGTTGGGGGGAAAATACTTACTCCAATATAAATCCAACCTTCCCTCCCACGTAACCATCCATTTTCTATCACCCACCTGCCTATCTAAACAACTCTTAAATGTTCCCCCCACCCCACCCCCAATCACCTTAACAAAATGACATTACGTTGCCTGGGAAAAAGTCACTGACGGTACATCTTATCATCGCATGTGGCTTCCATCTTCCACTTCGTTCAATCTATCTTCATAAGACAGGCTGTCTAGTAAATCTCCCTCTGCCCTCTCTCTAAAGCTTCCACGACCTTCCTATCAGAAAGGAACGCAATGTTCCAAGTGTGATCTAACAAGGGGGAGAGAGGGGCGGGGGAGAGAGGGGCGAGGGAAGGGGTGGGGGAAGAGAGGGGCGAGGGAAGGGGTGGGGGAAGAGAGGGGCGAGGGAAGGGGTGGTGGAAGAGTGGCTGAGTGACGGAGTGGGGGTAAGAGGGGCTGAGGGAAGGGGTGGGGAAGAGAGGGGCAAGGGAAGGGGTGGGGGGAAGTGAGGGGCGGGGGAAGAGAGGGGTGAGGGAAGGGGTGGGGGAAGAGAGCAAGGGAAGGAGTGGGGGAAGAGAGCAAGGGAGGGGTGGGGAAGAGAGGGGCAAGGGAAGGGGTGGGGTAAGAGAGGGGCGAGGGAAGGGGTGGTGGAAGAGTGGCTGAGTGACGGAGTGGGGTAAGAGGGGCTGAGGGAAGGGGTGGGGGGAAGTGAGGGGCGGGGAAGAGAGGGGCAAGGGAAGGGGTGGGGGGAAGAGGGGCTGAGGGGGGTGGGGGAAGAGGGGCGAGGGAAGGGGTGGGGGAAGAGGGGCGAGGGAAGGGGTGGGGGAAGAGGGGCGAGGGAAGGGGTGGGGAAGAGAGGGGTGAGGGAAGGGGTGAGGTAAGAGGGGGCATGGGGAGAGGGAAGGGGCGGGGGAAGAGAGAGGCGAGGGAAGGGGTGGGGAAGAGGGGGTGAGGAAGGGGTGGGGGAAGAGAGGGGCGGGGGGAAGAGAGGGGTGAGGGAAGGGGTGGGGGAAGAGAGCAAGGGAAGGAGTGGGGAAGAGAGCAAGGGAAGGGGTGGGGGGAAGAGAGGGGCAAGGGAAGGGGGTGGGGTTAAGAGAGGGGCGAGGGAAGGGGTGGTGGAAGAGTGGCTGAGTGACGTGGGGGTAAGAGGGGCTGAGGGAAGGGGTGGGGGGAAGTGAGGGGCGGGGAAGAGAGGGGCGAGGGAAGGGGTGGGGGAAGAGGGGCTGAGGGGGGTGGGGGGAAGAGGTGGGGGAAGAGGGGCGAGGGAAGGGGTGGGGGAAGAGGGGCGAGGGAAGGGGTGGGGAAGAGAGGGGTGAGGTAAGAGGGGGCATGGGGGAGAGGGAAGGGGCGGGGAAGAGAGAGGCGAGGGAAGGGGTGGGGAAGAGGGGGGTGAGGGAAGGGGTGGGGGAAGAGAGGGGCAAGGGAAGGGGTGGGGAAGAGAGGGGCGAGGGAAGGGGTGGTGGAAGAGTGGGCTGAGTGACGGAGTGGGGTAAGAGGGGCTGAGGGAAGGGGTGGGGGAAGAGAGGGGCAAGGGAAGGGGTGGGGGGAAGTGAGGGGCGGGGGAAGAGAGGGGTGAGGGAAGGGGTGGGGGAAGAGAGCAAGGGAAGGAGTGGGGGGGGAAGAGAGCAAGGGAAGGGGTGGGGAAGAGAGGGGCAAGGGAAGGGGTGGGGTAAGAGAGGGGCGAGGGAAGGGGTGGGGGAAGAGGGGCTGAGGGGGGTGGGGGAAGAGGGGCGAGGGAAGGGGTGGGGAAGAGGGGCGAGGGAAGGGGTGGGGGAAGAGGGGCGAGGGAAGGGGTGGGGAAGAGAGGGGTGAGGGAAGGGGTGAGGTAAGAGGGGGCATGGGGAGAGGGAAGGGGCGGGGAAGAGAGAGGCGAGGGAAGGGGTGGGGAAGAGGGGTGAGGGAAGGGGTGGGGGAAGAGAGGGCGGGGGGAAGAGAGGGGTGAGGGAAGGGGTGGGGGAAGAGAGCAAGGGAAGGAGTGGGGAAGAGAGCAAGGGAAGGGGTGGGGGAAGAGAGGGGCAAGGGAAGGGGTGGGGTAAGAGAGGGGCGAGGGAAGGGGTGGTGGAAGAGTGGCTGAGTGACGGTGGGGTAAGAGGGGGCTGAGGGAAGGGGTGGGGGGAAGTGAGGGGCGGGGAAGAGAGGGGCGAGGGAAGGGGTGGGGGAAGAGGGGCTGAGGGGGGGTGGGGGAAGAGGTGGGGGAAGAGGGGCGAGGGAAGGGGTGGGGGAAGAGGGGCGAGGGAAGGGGGTGGGGAAGAGAGGGGTGAGGTAAGAGGGGGCATGGGGAGAGGGAAGGGGCGGGGAAGAGAGAGGCGAGGGGAAGGGGTGGGGGAAGAGGGGGTGAGGGAAGGGGTGGGGGAAGAGAGGGGCAAGGGGAAGGGGTGGGGAAGAGGGGTGAGGGAAGGGGTGGGGAAGAGGGGCATGGGGAGAGGGAAGGGGCGGGGAAGAGAGAGGCGAGGGAATGGGTGGGGAAGAGGGGGTGAGGGAAGGGGTGGGGGAAGAGAGGGGCAAGGGAAGGGGTGGGGAAGAGGGGTGAGGGAAGGGGTGGGGAAGAGGGGGCATGGGGAGAGGGAAGGGGCGGGGAAGAGAGGGGCGAGGGGAAGGGGTGGAGGAAGAGGGGCAGTGGGAAGGGGTGGGGAAGAGAGGGGCGAGGGAAGGGGTGGGGGAAGAGGGGTGAGGGAAGGGGTGGGGGAGGGAAGAGAGGGGCGAGGGAAGGGGTGGGGGAAGAGGGGCTAAGGGGTGGGGAGAGGGGCTGAGGGAAGGGGTGGGGCGAGAGGAGTGAGGGAAGGGGTGGGGAAAGGGGAGGGGAAAGGGGCGAGGGAAGAGAGGTGTGAGGGGAAGGGTGGGGGAAGGGGCGGGCGGGGGAAGAGAGGGGCGAGGGAAGGGGTGCGGAAAAGGGGCGAGGGAAGGGGTGGGGAAAAGGGGCGAGGGAAGGGGCAGTGGAAGAGGGGTGAGGGACGGGGGTGGGGGAAGAGAGCAAGTGAAGGGGTGGGGAAGAGGGGGTGAGGGAAGAGAGGGGCAAGGGAAGGGGTAGGGGTAGGGGAGGGGCGAGAGAAGGGGTGGGGGGAAGTGAGGGGCGGGGGTGAGGGAAGGCGCGGGGGGGATGAGCGGGGCGAGGGAAGGGGTGGGGGGGGAAGCGAGGGGTGAGGGAAGAGAGGGGCGAGGGAAGGGATGGTGGGAAGAGAGGGGCGAGGGAAGGGGTGGTGGGAAGAGAGGGGCGAGGGAAGGGGTGGGGGAAGAGAGGGGCGAGGGAAGGGGTGGGGGAAGAGAGGGCGGGGGAAGAGAGGGGTGAGGGAAGGGGTGGGGGAAGAGAGCAAGGGAAGGAGTGGGGAAGAGAGCAAGGGAAGGGGTGGGGGAAGAGAGGGGCAAGGGAAGGGGTGGGGGTAAGAGAGGGGCGAGGGAAGGGGTGGTGGAAGAGTGGCTGAGTGACGGTGGGGTAAGAGGGGCTGAGGGAAGGGGTGGGGGGAAGTGAGGGGCGGGGAAGAGAGGGGCGAGGGAAGGGGTGGGGAAGAGGGGCTGAGGGGGGTGGGGGAAGAGGTGGGGGAAGAGGGGCGAGGGAAGGGGTGGGGGAAGAGGGGCGAGGGAAGGGGTGGGGAAGAGAGGGGTGAGGTAAGAGGGGGGCATGGGGAGAGGGAAGGGGCGGGGAAGAGAGAGGCGAGGGAAGGGGTGGGGAAGAGGGGGTGAGGGAAGGGGTGGGGGAAGAGAGGGGCAAGGGAAGGGGCAGTGGAAGAGGGGTGAGGGACGGGGTGGGGGAAGAGAGCAAGTGAAGGGGTGGGGAAGAGGGGGTGAGGGGGGTGGGGGAAGAGGTGGGGGAAGAGGGGCGAGGGAAGGGGTGGGGGAAGAGGGGCGAGGGAAGGGGGTGGGGAAGAGAGGGGTGAGGTAAGAGGGGGCAAGGGAAGGGGTAGGGGAGGGACGAGAGAAGGGGTGGGGGGAAGTGAGGGGCGGGGGTGATGGGGAAGGCGCGGGGGGGTATGAGCGGGGCAAGGGAAGGGGTGGGGGGGGAAGCGAGGGGTGAGGGAAGAGAGGGGCGAGGGAAGGGATGGTGGGAAGAGAGGGGCGAGGGAAGGGGTGGTGGGAAGAGAGGGGCGAGGGAAGGGGTGGGGGAAGAGAGGGGCGAGGGAAGGGGTGGGGAAGAGAGGGGCGAGGGAAGGGGTGGGGGAAGAGAGGGGCGAGGGAAGGGGTGGTGGAAGAGTGGCTGAGTGACGGAGTGGGGTAAGAGGGGCTGAGGGAAGGGGTGGGGAAGAGAGGGGCAAGGGAAGGGGTGGGGGGAAGTGAGGGGCGGGGGAAGAGAGGGGTGAGGGAAGGGGTGGGGGAAGAGAGCAAGGGAAGGAGTGGGGGAAGAGAACAAGGGAAGGGGTGGGGGAAGAGAGCAAGGGAAGGGGTGGGGGGAAGAGAGGGGCAAGGGAAGGGGTGGGGTAAGAGAGGGGCGAGGGAAGGGGGTGGTGGAAGAGTGGCTGAGTGACGGAGTGGGGTAAGAGGGGCTGAGGGAAGGGGTGGGGGAAGTGAGGGGCGGGGAAGAGAGGGGCGAGGGAAGGGGTGGGGGAAGAGGGGCGAGGGAAGGGGTGGGGGGAAGAGGGGCGAGGGAAGGGGGTGGGGGATGAGGGGCGAGGGAAGGGGTGGGGGAAGAGGGGCGAGGGAAGGGGTGGGGAAGAGAGGGGCGAGGGAAGGGGTGAGGTAAGAGGGGGCATGGGGAGAGGGAAGGGGCGGGGAAGAGAGAGGCGAGGGAAGGGGTGGGGGAAGAGAGGGGCAAGGGAAGGGGTGGGGAAGAGGGGTGAGGGAAGGGGTGGGGAAGAGGGGGCATGGGGAGAGGGAAGGGGCGGGGAAGAGAGGGGCAAGGGAAGGGGGGCAGTGGGAAGGGGTGGGGAAGAGAGGGGCGAGGGAAGGGGTGGGGGAAGAGATGGGGGAAGAGGGGTGAGGGAAGGGGTGGGGGAGGGAGAGAGGGGCGAGGGAAGGGGTGGGGGGAAGAGGGGCTAAGGGGTGGGGGAGAGGGGCTGTGGGAAGGGGTGGGGCGAGAGGAGTGAGGAAGGGGTGGGGAAAGGGGAGGGGAAAGGGGCGAGGGAAGAGAGGTGTGAGGGATGGGGTGAGGGAAGGGGAGTGGGAAGGGAAGGGGAAGAGAGGGGTGAGGGAAGAGAGCAAGGGAAGTGGTGGGGAAGAGGGGGTGGGGGAAGAGAGGGGCGAGGGAAGGGGTGGGGGAAAGTGAGGGGCGGGGAAGAGAGGGGCAAGGGAAGGGGTGGGAGGATGAGAGGGGCGAGGGAAGGGGTGGGGAAGAGGGGGTGGGGGAAGAGAGGGCTGAGGGAAGGGGTGTGGGAAAGTGACGGGCGAGGGAAGGGGTGGGGGAAGAGAGGGGCGAGGGAAGGGGTGGGGGAAAGTGAGGGGCGGGGAAGAGAGGGGCAAGGAAAGGGGTGGGAGGATGAGAGGGGCGAGGGAAGGGGTGGGGAAGAGGGGGTGGGGGAAGAGAGGGGCGAGGGAAGGGGTGGGGGAAAGTGAGGGGCGAGGGAAGGGGGTGGGGGAAGAGAGGGGCAAGGGAAGGGGTGGGGGAAGAGAGGGGCGAGGGAAGGGGTGGGGAAAGGGGAGGGGAAAGGGGCGAGGGAAGAGAGGTGTGAGGGATGGGGTGAGGGAAGGGGTGTGGGAAGGGAAGGGGGAAGAGAGGGGTGAGGGAAGAGAGCAAGGGAAGTGGTGGGGAAGAGGGGGTGGGGGAAGAGAGGGGCGAGGGAAGGGGTGGGGGAAAGTGAGGGGCGGGGAAGAGAGGGGCAAGGGAAGGGGTGGGAGGATGAGAGGGGTGGGGGGAAGAGAGGGGCGAGGGAAGGGGTGGGGGAAGAGAGAGGCGAGGGAATGGGTGGGGGAAGAGAGAGGCGAGGGAAGGGGTGGGGATCAGAGGGGCGAGGGAAGGGGTGGGAGGAAGAGAGGGATGTGGGAAGGGGTGGGGGAACAGAGGGGTGAGGGAAGGGGTGGGAGGAAGAGAGGGATGTGGGAAGGGGTGGGGGAACAGAGGGGTGAGGGAAGGGGTGGGGGAAGAGAGGGATGAGGGAAGGGGCGGGGATGAGAGGGGCGAGGAAAGGGGTGGGGGAAGAGAGTGGCGAGGGAAGAGAGGGGCAAGAGAAGGGGTGGTGGGAAGAGAGGGGCGAGGGAAGGGGTGGGGGAAGAGAGGGATGAGGGAAGGGTGGGGGAAGAGAGGGGCGAGGGTAGGGGTGGGGGAAGAGAGGGGCGAGGGTAGGGGTGGGGGGAAGAGAGGGCCGGGTGAGTGAGCACAAGAGACCAGCCTGTATGCTCTCGTCTTTAGGCGCGAGGTTAAATGCTCCAACAGTGCTTCACACTCGAGGATGGTGGGAATTGGAGGTCCCACAGATAATTGTTGAGAAACACAAAGGATTTAAAATCAGGTTGGTTCCCCTGCTGTTTCAGACGAGACAAGATGAGACTTTAAGGTCTGGCGATGTTTACAGGGCAGGACGACTCGCGATGAAGCAGCACTGGCCAAGACTAGGGCCACAGGGGATGGGACCGTGGGGGTTAAGCTGTAAACAAGTTGACCTGGTCAATAGCCGAGTGGGAGCAGTCAGAGGCAAAACGGAGACCAAAGAAGGTAAATGTTGTGAAAAGCAGAGCAGGGAGACGTGCCGGGCAGGTCAGCCTGGGCATGTTCCCCACTCCCAGAGGGGGCGAGGGAAACACAGAGAAGCTGAGCCAGAATATTTTCCCCATTTATTGACCAGAGAACATTCACCACCACCTCCCACCTTTCATCTCCCTCCCAGTTCTGACAGGTTGGGGAGGGTGGGGGTCCTTGTCCTGAATTACCGACTCTTGTGCCACACCACAAAGGCACGGACTGACCCGCCGAGTACTCCCAGGCCCTTCCAGTTTCACCGAGGACGGTCACAGTAACAAATCTGTTTGGTTTCTTCAATGGCAATGGGTGAGGGGTGGCGGGGCAGTGGGGAGCAACTTCTGGCAAACGACTGCGTGACAAGTTTGCACGGGGCAACGAAGCGAAAACCTTTATCTGGAGCAACACACGAGGGACTGGAGGAACCCAGCAGCGTTAACCCCAGCTCCCCGGCATCCGCAGCCCCTCTCTCTCTCTGACAGGTCTGAAGGGCTGCACCTTTTGGAGAAACTGACACTTTTAGAGCTTTGATTCAGCTTTGGTCCTATTCACAAGATTTTGTTTTAGAAAAGTGGCCGTGGTTGTTGACATTGTCAGTTAACGGTCTAATTTCTACAATAAGTTTTTAACACAAAGGACTTGGTGGTCTTGCCCCGAAACGTTGACAGTTTATTCCCCACCATAGATACTGCCAGTCTTGCTGAGTTCCTCCTGATTTCATGAGCTGCTCTGGATTTCCACTATCAACAGAACCTTGAGTACAAGGATTTCACACCCTTTACTAACCAAACGGTCTGAGCTGAGAGTGGGTGACCCTCATTACTGCCACCTGCGTGTTTATTGTTCTCCTTTTTAAAAAAAACTTACTTTTAAACCGTTCTTGCTTAAAACCTTTACGGACAGTCGATGCAGGTGAGCTCTGCTGAAGCTCAAGGTGACCAAACATGACAAAGTTCTTCCAGCGTTTGACCTTAGATTGTTACCCCCGATGGCCACAAGGGGCGGGGAGGGGGCAAAGTCTGGAGTACTGGTTCAGCCGTACAAGAGGACGAAATTTCTTCACTCGGAGGACGGTGCAACTTCGGAATTCTGTCCCCAAACTCAAACGCCACCCCGGAGTCTAGTCCACTCACAGACTAACAGGTTTCTGGATATCGAGGGAAGGGGTTCTCAGTGATGGGGGGGCCAGGGTAGAAACGGGGGCAGACTGTCTGCCCCACCTGCCCCACCACCCTGCTCCAAAGTTGCAAATGTCTGAGTGGCCCGGTCACGGCAGATACCGGGAATTCCAACCGCCGGCAGAGGATTCCGACGGCCATTCCGGACTAGATGCCTCCCCTCTGCCCCGACCGGATTAGTCACACCCAGAGGGAACGCCGGGAGAGACGGACCGGAGCAGGGGGTGGGGGTTTGGGGGGAAGAAGCCTCACGGCGTTTCTGGCATTCCTGCTTCAGTCTCCAGGATGTCGGAGACTGCCTTGCGCTTCCTGGTTTCAGATTCCTGGAAACTCTCCCAGTCCTCGAGCTTCCTGCGGAAGGTACCCAGGTCCATTTTCCGGATAGCGCGGTGTCCATAGCGGCTGGCCTTCAACAGTTCCCTCTTTTCAGCTGGAGGAAGTGGGGGGGGTTTGTGTAGGTAGGGGCAGGAGGGAGGCAAAGGGGGGGACAAAGAGCAGGAACGTCACCCTAGTAAAGGCTACCAGATGTTGCCCAATTGCCCATGGCACCCTCTCTCCCCCAGATGATGAATTACCAATACATGGTCCCATGACCTCTCTGTCTCCCAAAATGTCCCAGGACACACTTCCAACCTCCAACCCCACCACCTCTAACCCCATGGACCCTGCACCGCCCCATCTCACTTTCCAGGATCTCAGAATTCCCTTCTGCCCACTCCCAGCCACCGGGCCTACTCTCCACCACCCCCACCCAACTAGAGGCCACACCAAGGGTCCCTCCTTCCTAAACAGATCCTCCCTCCAAATGCCCTACACAACTACTGACACTGGGACACCTACCCTCTTCCCACCCACACCTCCTAATCCAGGGGCCCCATCTTAACCATCCGCTAACCCTGGACCCGCACCCGGGACCCTCTCCTTTCCCCATCCTGCACCCAGGACCCTCTCCATTCCCCATCCCGAACCTGGGACTCTCTCCTTTCCTCATCCCGCACCCAGGACCCTCTCCATTCCCCATCCCGAACCTGGGACTCTCTCCATTCCCCATCCCGAACCTGGGACTCTCTCCTTTCCTCATCCCGCACCCGGGACCCTCTCCATTCCCTGTCCCGAACCCGGGACCCTCCCCATTCCACGTCCCCAACCCCGGACCCTCTCCATTCCACGTCCCGCACCCGGGACTCTCTCCTTTCCCCACCCGGGACTTCATTCTCCGTCCCGAACCCGGGACCCTCTCCATTCCCCACCCGGGACCCTCTCCATTCTCTGTCCCGAACCCAGGACCCTCTCCTTTCCCCACCCGGGACTCTTCATTCTATGTCCCGAACCCGGGACCCTCTCCATTCCCCGTCCCGAACCCGGGACCCTCTCCATTCCCCGTCCAGCACCCGGAACCCTCTCCATTCCCCGTCCAGCACCTGGGACCCTCTCCATTCCCCGTCCCGAACCCGGGATCCTCTCCATTCCCCGTCCCGAACCCGGGACCCTCTCCATTCCCCGTCCCGAACCCGGGACCCTCTCCATTCCCCGTCCAGCACCCGGGACCCTCTCCATTCCCCGTCCAGCACCCGGGACCCTCTCCATTCCCCGTCCCGAACCCGGGATCCTCTCCATTCCCCGTCCCGAACCCGGGACCCTCTCCATTCCCCGTCCCAAACCCAGGACCATCTCCTTTCCCCACCCGGGACTCTCTCCATTCCCCGTCCCGAACACGGGACCCTCTCCTTTCCCCATTCCGCACCCAGGACCCTCTCCATTCCCCGCCCCCACCCGGGATCCTCTCCATTCCCCGTCCCGAACCCGGGACCCTCTCCATTCCCCGTCCCGAACCCAGGACCATCTCCTTTCCCCACCCGGGACCCTCTCCTTTCTCCGTCCCGCACCCGGGACCCTCTCCATTCCCCGTCCCAAACCCGGGACCCTCTCCATTCCCCGTCCCGAACCTGGGACCCTCTCCATTCCCCGTCCCGAACCCAGGACCATCTCCTTTCCCCACCCGGGACTCTCTCCATTCCCCGTCCCGAACACGGGATCCTCTTCTTTCCCCATTCCGCACCCAGGACCCTCTCCATTCCCCGTCCCGCACCCGGGACCGTCTCCATTCCCCATCCCGAACACGGGACCATCTCCTTTCCCCATCCCCCACCCGGGACCCTCTCCATTCCCCGTCCCTCACCCGGGACCCTCTCCATTCCCCGTCCCGAACCCGGGACCCTCTCCATTCACCGTCCCGCACCCGGGACCCTCTCCATTCCCCGTCCCGCACCCGGGACCCTCTCCATTCCCCGTCCCGCACCCGGGACCCTCGCCATTCCCCGTACCGCACCCGGGACCCTCTCCATTCCCCGTCCCGCACCCGGGACCCTCTCCATTCCCCGTCCCACACCCGGGACTCTCTCCATACATCGTCCCGAACCCGGGACCATCTCTTTTCCCCATCCCACACCCGGGACCCTCTCCATTCCCTGTCCCAAACCCGGGACCCTCTCCATTCCCCGTCCCAAACCCGGGACCCTCTCCATTCCCCGTCCCGAACCCGGGTCCCTCTCCTTCCCCCGCCCCCACCCGGGTCCCTCTCCATTCCCCGTCCCGCACCCGGGACCGTCTCCAATCCCCATCCCACATCTGCGACTTCTCTCCATTCACCGTCCCGAATCCGGGACCATCTCCTTTCCCCGTCCCGCACCCGGGACCCTCTCCATTCCCCATCCCAAACCCGGGACCCTCTCCATTCCCCGTCCCGCACCTGGGACCCTCTCCATTCCCCATCCCGCACCCGGGACCCTCTCCATTCCCCATCCCGCACCCGGGACGCTCCCCATTCCACGTCCCCAACCCGGGACTCTCTCCGTTCCTCATCCCGCACCCAGGACCCTCTCCATTCCCCATCCCGAACCCAGGACTCTCTCCGTTCCTCATCCCGCACCCAGGACCCTCTCCGTTCCCCATCCCGAACCCAGGACTCTCTCCGTTCCTCATCCCGAACCCGGGACCATCTCCTTTCCCCACCCGGGACCCTCTCCATTCTCCGTCCCGAACCCAGGACCCTCTCCATTCCCCGTCCGGGACCCTCTCCTTTCCCGCACCTGGGACCCTCTCCATTCCCCATCCCAAACCCGGGACCCTCTCCATTCCCCATCCCAAACCCGGGACCCTCTCCATTCCCCGTCCCGCACCCGGGACCCTCTCCATTCCCCGTCCCACACCCGGGACTCTCTCCATACATCGTCCCGAACCCGGGACCATCTCTTTTCCCCATCCCACACCCGGGACCCTCTCCTTTCCCTGTCCCAAACCCGGGACCCTCTCCATTCCCCGTCCCGAATCCGGGTCCCTCTCCTTCCCCCGCCCCCACCCGGGTCCCTCTCCATTCCCCGTCCCGCACCCGGGACCGTCTCAAATCCCCATCCCACATCTGCGACTTCTCTCCATTCACCGTCCCGAATCCGGGACCATCTCCTTTCCCCGTCCCGCACCTGGGACCCTCTCCATTCCCCGTCCCACACCCGGGACTCTCTCCTTCCCCCGTCCCACACCCGGGACCCTCTCCATTCTCCATCCCACACCCAGGACCCTCTCCCCCGTCCCGCACCCGGGACCCTCTCCTGCCCCCATCCCAAACCCGGGACCCTCTTCATTCCCCGTCCCGAAACCGGGACCCTCACCATTTCCCGTCCCGAACCCCGGACACTCTCCATTTCCCATTCCGAACCCAGGACCCTCTCAATTCCCTGCCCCCAGCCGGGACCCTCTCCAATCCCCGTCCCACATCTGCGACCTCTCTCCCACCTGCCCCCGTTCCGCACAGTCCTGGGATCCTCGTCACCTCCCCTTCCAAAGTGCAGTATACTCGTGCCCCAGCCGCCAGCACCAGAGCATGACCCTCTCTGCCTCCTCTCCACCCACCCCTGCAACACGCGGACACCTCCCCACCCACCCCTGCAACACGCGGACACCTCCCCGCCCACAATCTGCAACACACGGACACCTCCCCGCCCACAGTCTGCTGGGAGCCGGCTGCCTGTGATCCTCTCCTCCTTCTCTGAACCTCCAGCAACCCCCCCGTCACAACACATGGACACCTCCCCGCCCACAGTCTGCTGGGAGCCGGCTGCCTGTGATCCTCTCCTCCTTCTCTGAACCTCCAGCAACCCCCCCGTCACAACACATGGACACCTCCCCGCCCACAGTCTGCTGGGAGCCGGCTGCCCGTGATCCTCTCCTCCTTCTCTGAACCTCCAGCACCCCCCCCCCCCCCCCCCCCCCCCGTCACAACACATGCACCGACGTGGTGACCCTTCCACCCTTCCAGCCCGGAGAGAGGAGACTCACACAGCTCCTGGGCGATGCTCCGGCGCATCTCCAGCGGCGCGAAGAGCCAGATCTGGTCAAAGACCCGGCTGCCGTGCTTGCTGCAGGCCAGCTGGAAGAAGTGACCCTGCACGGACACGGGGGAGGGAGATTCCAAGGTAGAATTTGGGAATTTTCAGATTGGTTCAAGAGGGAGAGAAATGTGGTTACAAACAGGACAGCAGTGAAGAGCACAACAATGACAGAGTCCGTCCTTGCCCCCGCCTCCCACCCACAAACACCTCACCCCCGGTACACCCACTACCCTCGACTCCAGGCCGACGGTCCCCTCCCCCTCGAAGCACTGACTTGTACTGCAGAAGGCGGTCATTCAGTCCACAACTTCCTGCTGGCTCAGAGTGACCTGGACTCCTTTCCGGTTCGCAGGCTCTCCTGGAATCCTCCGGGGAGAGTCTCTGCCCGCTACAGCCCACTCTGACCCGAGCCCGAACCCGCAACTGCCCGTCCATCGACCATTACCCCACCCCCAACACACCCTCCTTCATAACTTACCCTCGTTAACCCTCTCTGTCCCACTTAATATCTCACTACCCCTTGATAAGACTGATGATAACCCTTCTCACATTGAAAATGTCCAATTTAGTGAACCCAGCCACCCTATAGAATAAGGACCCCGGTTAACCCCCACCAATAATACATTTAATAACAGTCCCTTGATTGGACACTCATTAACCCCACCCCCACAGGATTCTTGTCAACCCCTAAGCTACCCCTTTGATCAAAACCTCACTTCCCCTCTGTCCTGTTTAATATCCACCACTTCCCAAAAGGAATCCAACTGAACCCCAGGTGGGTTCCTATTTAATAGTAACCCACCTGATAAAGGGGTTCCCAACCCACTTTATGCCATCGACCCTTACTGTTCCCCGAGGGGTCTGTGGACCCCAGTTTGGGAACCCCTGTTCTTGATGGACCCCTATAAACATCCTGCCATTTAGTACTCAGATTCTCTACGGCCAGTTCCCCCCCACACCCACTCACCGTAAACTTGCGAAGCACGGCCTTCTTCTGCTTTTCGGACACGGTGGCGCTGTCGATGAGGGAGTCGAAGACGTGGCTGCCGGCGGGGTTACAGGCCAGGACGAGGAGGTCATCCACAGGGCTTTCTGCCATGCTGCGCACCAAGGTGACGGGCTTCTCGAAATTCAGCAGGTGCTGCGCCAGGAGGGTACCATGGTAGTTCACCAGCTTGAGTCGGGCAACACCAGACGGCTGCGGGCGGGAGAGAGGCAGAGTCAGTCCCAAGGGTATCAGAGGCAGGTGACTGCCCTGAGTCAGAGACACACGGGGACTGATTGAGGGAGTGCAATACAAAATGGATCCCAATCGGCAGGTAAAATATTAAACAGGACAACAGAGACCCTGATCGAGGGGTCAAATATTAAACAGGAAAAGAGACCCTGATCGAGGGGTCAAATATTAAACAGGACAACAGAGACCCTGATCGACGGGTCAAATATTAAACAGGAAAAGAGACCCTGATTGAGGGGTAAAATATTAAACAGGAAAAGAGACCCTGATCGAGGTGTAAAATATTAAACAGGAAAAGAGACCCTGATCGAGGTGTAAAATATTAAACAGGACAACAGAGACCCTGATCGAGGGGTCAAATATTAAACAGGAAAAGAGACCCTGATCAAGGTGTAAAATATTAAACAGGAAAAGAGACCCTGATCGAGGGGTAAAATATTAAACAGGAAAAGAGACCCTGATCGAGGGGTAAAATATTAAACAGGACATCAGAGACCCTGATCGAGGGGTAAAATATTAAACAGGACAACAGAGACCCTGATCGAGGGGTAAAATATTAAACAGGACAACAGAGACCCTGATCGAGGGGTCAAATATTAAACAGGAAAAGAGACCCTGATCAAGGTGTAAAATATTAAACAGGAAAAGAGACCCTGATCGAGGTGTAAAATATTAAACAGGAAAAGAGACCCTGATCGAGGGGTAAAAATATTAAACAGGAAAAGAGACCCTGACCGAGGTGTAAAATATTAAACAGGAAAAGAGACCCTGATCAAGGGGTAAAATATTAAACAGGAAAAAAGACCCTGATTGAGGTGTAAAATATTAAACAGGAAAAAAAGACCCTGATCGAGGTGTAAAATATTAAACAGGAAAAGAGACCCTGATCGAGGGATAAAATATTAAACAAGGCAAGGGGACTCGAATCGAGGGGTAAATATTAAAAGGGTCAGGGGGCTCTGATGAGGCATAAAATATTAAACAGGATGACAGCAATTCCGATCAAGTGGCACGGACAAGGTCCAGAGGCTCAACAGCCCATGGCAGAGGTGTGAACCCACCCTGGGAGTAGTGTGGGGCTGTGAATTGGTCCGGTTCTCCCCTGCCTCGCCACTGACCTCATACTCGGATTTGGAGTCCTGCTCCGGCAGCTGGAAGAACACCTGGTAAGTCTGCAGCGAGACCAGAAGCAGGAAGCAGGATCGTTTGCGGGAGGCGGGTTTGTCACAGTGGAACGCCTGGAGACAGAAAGCAGGGTGGGGGTGGCAGGTTGTGAGCAGAGAGAAGGGTGGACTTTGAAATCAACATTACCCCATCCCCTCCCAATTACCCTAAGCCCCATGAGGAGCATCCCCTCACCCAAAACCAAGCCCCACACACCTGACCCCTTCTCCTTCCCACTCTACCCCTTTTCCCAAAGGATATTCCCTCTCTTCATCTCTCCCACACCTCCTCCGGCCTAAAAACCCCTTCCTGCTGTGTCTTGGCCCGTCCTCTTGCCACGCCTTCACCCAGGACTCCTGTTCCCACCAGCTGCTGCTATCTCTTTCTACTGTCCCTTCTCTTATCCCTCTGGGCACCTCCTACCCCATTCCATCCTCCCCGCTTCCCTCTTGTGTCCTCTCAAACCACGTTCTCCCCCTCCATTCCCTCCCAATGCTAGGACCCACCCCTCACCTCCAAGAGATGGTTTATCATCTCTGCCTGGCCACTGCTGTGCCGGACGCAGCCCGACACCATCTCCACGACCACACCCAGGTGACCCTCGGCCAGGATATCCTCCACGCTGGGCAGTAGCTCCCCACATATCTCCGCAAACTGTGGAAGAGTTGGCAGTCAGCCATTGGAAGAAGAAATGGAGGGTGACTGGGTGGGCAGTAAAGAGCGGAGGGTTGGAGGCCATGCTGAGGAGGTGCGAGGGCGTCGGGGTGGGGCAGGTGAGGATGCAGAGTGGCCAAAGGAGTGGGGAAAGGGGGGTGAGGAGGTAAAAGGGGTTGAGGAAAGAGGGGGCCGAGGGGTAGGGAGTTGAGTTCTTCCACCTTTGGATCTACTCACCAGAGAGGTGGGGGCCACTGCCAGAGCTCGCTGGACAGCAAAGTTGGCCATGGGGTGGAGGGCCAGCTCCTCCAGTCTGCCCTTCAGGTTCGAGGTGTAGAACTCGGTGAAGAGCTCGGCGTCCATCACGAGGACCACCGCCTCCAGCAGCCGACTGCCTGTCCTGTCCTTCATGAATTCCAGGAGCGAGCTGGGAGAGCAAGGCAGGAGGCCATGAGAGGTAGGGAGGCTTCTGTGTACCCTCAGCCTCTCCCCCCCCGAACTGGGTGCCAGGCCCATGCATCAGTCCAACGTGACCACCACCACCCCTACACCCAGCTCCCTCTCCTCCATTCCCAATCCAACTACCGACATTCACCCTTCCTCCTTCCCGCCCTCCACTGCCTACATCCCCTTCAACCCTCACCATGCTTATCGAGGCCTCTCTGTATGTACCACGGCTTGACACAGCAACAGGTCTGCACGTGACAAGGAACGGCAGAGAGCTGTGACAGCCCATGGTAACCAGCCTCCCCTTCATGGCTCTATCTTCACTTCTCGCTCCCTCAGTAAAGCAGCCAGCAGATTCGAGAGCCCTACTCACCCCAGACATTCTCTCCTCCCCCAATAGACAAAAGCCTGAAAGCACGTAACAGCAGGCTCAAGGAGAGCTTCTACACCCACCCCCCATTCTACTGAACTCCAGTACAGTAAGTTACACTCATGATCTCACAATCTACCCCGTTACGATCTTGCACCTCATCGTTCCCCTGCACTGCACTTCCTCTGTAGCTGTATCCCGCATTGTTGCTGTTTTACCTTGCTCTGCCTTGATGCATCTGGGAGGGAACATTGCTGCCAACCATACCCACGCCTACCACGTGATGCCGAATTAAACTTAACCTCTCTGCTCACACATGCTCTGTATTCCACCACTCCCTATATACTCTTCGGTCTATCCAAAAACCTCTTAAACCACGATCGTGTCTGTCTCCACCAGCTGCCCTGGTAGGCCATTCCAGGGACCCAATGCTCAATAAACTTTCCCTCAGTGTCCCCTTGTATTTGGCATCTGTGCTGGGAAAAGGACTGTCTACTCTTAGCAACACACACAGAATGCTGGAGGAACACAACAAGTCAGGTAGAATTTACAGAGAGGAATAAAGGACATACTGGGCTGAACTGTCACCTGTTTATTTCCCTCCACAAATGCTGCCCGACATGCCAAGTTCCTCCAGCATTTTGTGCGTGTGGCTCTATATTTCCAGCACCTGCAGAATCTCTCCTTATACGGTCTACCCTCATTCTGCTTCTCATGATTTCAGAAAACCTCTGACAGGGTCTCCTGTCAGCAGAAGAGGTCTCGAGACCAGCGTAGGTCATTCACACTGAACACCTGGGCAGACGAGGAGCCAGGGCCCACTCCCACTCCCACTCCGGTTTCATCGTGCTCCTCCTCCTTCGCAGAGTCTGCAACCCGCTGCAGCCCTGGCTCCGTGCCACTCTGAGGCTTTCACCTCCCGACCACCCGGCCTCTGGGCACCGTGCCTGTCACTGCCGGCTCAGAGTCCCTCCAGCAGAGCTGCACCTTGTTTTCACTCTCACTCTCACGGGCAGTTTGAGGACCAGAACGCAGATTCGGGGGACTGCTTTGCCGAGCACCCCCGCTCTTTCCCATGCAAAAGGCAGGATCTCCCAGTGCAATTCCACTTCCCATTCTGACTTATCAGCTACGGCCCCCCTCTACTGCCATGATGAGACCAAACTCAGGATGGAGCAGGATCACCTTATATTTTGTCTGGGTAGCCTCCACGCTGATTACATGAACATCGATTTCTCCAGCTCCACCCCCCCCCCCCCCATTCTGGTGACTCTCTCACCCCTTCTCTGCTCCTGCCATCATCCCTTCTGGTTCCTTCCCTCTTTCCCTTTATTCCACGGTCCTCTGTCCTCTCCTATCAAATTCTTTCTTCTTCAGCCCTTGACCTCTTCCACCTATCCCCCCCAAATATCTTTCTTCACCCAGCCCCACAACCTTGCCCCTCACCTATCATCTGCCAGCTTGTACTCCTTTCCCTGTCTTCCTATCCTAGAAGTTCTGCCCTTTTACTTTTTCAAATAAAGGGTTTTGGCCTGAAATGTTGGCTGTCTTTCCCTCTCCATAGGCGCTACCCGATTTGCTGAGTTCCTCCAGCAAGGTGTGTGTTCTCAAGATTTCCAGCATCGGCAGAATCTCGTGCCAGCGGTAGCTGTATTTGCTGCGTTAGTATCAGTTTCCAATCATGTGACAGATGGAACTTAATGCAGACCAATTACTGCACTTTAGGAGGACAAACCATACAAGTCCGACAGTGAATGGCAGGGCATTGAGGAGTGCTGTAGAACAGAGGGATCTGGGAATACAGCTCCTTAATTCATGGAGCAAACACGAGGAAATCTGCAGATGCTGGAAATTCAAACAACAACACACACAAAATTCTGGTGGAACGCAGCAGGCCAGGCAGCATCTATAGGGAGAAGCGCTGTCAACATTTCGGGCCGAGACCCTTCGTCAAGACTAACCAAAAGGAAAGATAGTAAGAGATTTGAAAGTAGTTGGGAGAGGGGGAAATGCGAAATGATAGGAGACCGGAGGGGGTGGGATGAAGCTAAGAGCTGGAAAGGTGATTGGCGAAAGTGATACAGAGCTGGAGAAGGGAAAGGATCATGGGACGGGAGGCCTCGGGAGAAAGGGGGGGTGTGGGGGGGAAGCACCAGAGGGAGATGGAGAACAGGCAAACAACTAAATATGTCAGTGATGGGGAAAGAAGGGGAGGAGGGGCATTAACAGAAGTTAGAGAAGTTATCAGGTTGGAGGCTACCCAGCCGGTATATAAGGTGTTGTTCCTCCAACCTGAGTTTGGATTCATTTTGACAGTAGAGGAGGCCATGGATAGACATATCAGAATGGGAATGGGACGTGGAATTAAAATGTGTGGCCACTGGGAGATACTGCTTTTTCTGGCGGACTGAGTGTAGGTGTTCAGCAAAACGGTCTCCCAGCCTACGTCGCGTCTCACCAATATATAAAAAGCCACACCGGGAGCACCAGACGCAGTATACCACACCAACCGACTCACAGGTGAAGTGTCACCTCACCTGGAAGGACTGTCTGGGGCCCTGAATGGTGGTGAGGGAGGAAGTGTAAGGGCAGGTGTAGCACTTGTTCCGCTTACAAGGGTAAGTGCCAGGAGGGAGATCGGTGGGAAGGGATGGGGGGGGGGAACGAGTGGACAAGGGAGTCGCGTAGGGAGCGATCCCTGCGAAAAGCAGAAGGGAAAAATGTGTTTGGTAGTGGGATCCCGTTGGAGGTGGCGGAAGTTACGGAGAATTATACGTTGGACCTGGAGGCTGGTGGGGTGGTAGGTAAGGACAAGGGGAACCCTATCCTGAGTGGGGTGGCAGGTGGATGGGGTGAGGGCAGATGTGCGGGAAATGGGAGAGATGCGTTTGAGAGCAGAGTTGATGGTGGACAAAGGGAAGCCCCTTTGTTTAAAAAAGGAAGACATCTCCTTCGTCCTGGAATGAAAAGCCTCATCCTGAGAGCAGATGTGGTGGAGACGGAGGAATTGTGAGAAGGGGATGGCATTTTTGCAAGAGACAGGATGGGAAGAGGAATAGTCCATGTCGCTGTGAGAGTCTGTAGGCTTATAATAGATATAAGTAGATAAGCCGTCTCCAGAGATGGAGACAGGAAGATCAAGAAAGGGGAGGGAGGTGTCGGAAATGGACCAGGTAAATTTGAGGGCAGGGTGAAAGTTGGAGGCAAAGTTAATGAAGTCAACGAGCTCAGCATGCGTGCAGGAGGCAGCGCCAATGCAGTTGTCGATGTAGCGAAGGAAAAGAGGGGGATGGATACCCGTACAGACTTGGGACATGGACTGTTCCACAAAGCCAACAAAAAGGTAGGCATAACTGGGACCCATACGGGTGCCCATGGCTACACCCTTGGTTTGGAGAAAGTGGGAGGAGCCAAAGGAGAAATTATTGAGAGTAAGAACTAATTCCGCTAGACGGAGGAGAGTGGTGGTAGAGGGGAATTGGTTAGGTCTGGAATCCAAAAAAAAGCGAAGAACTTCGAGATCATCTCAGTGGGGGATGGAGGTATATAGGGACTGGACGTCCATGGTGAAAATAAGATGGTGGGGGCCAGGGAACTATAGGGACTGGACGTCCATGGTGAAAATAAGATGGTGGGGGCCAGGGAACTATAGGGACTGGACGTCCATGGTGAAATAAGACGGTGGGGGCCAGGGAACTATAAGGACTGGACGTCCATGGTGAAAATAAGACGGTGGGGGCCAGGGAACTATAGAGACTGTATGTCCATGGTGAAAATAAGACGGTGGGGGCCAGGGCCCTGACGCTCGGGCCGCCAGAAAAAGCAGGATCTCCCAGTGGCCACACATTTTAATTCCACATCCCATTCCCATTCTGATATGTCTATCCATGGCCTCCTCTACTGTCAAAATGAATCCAAACTCAGGTTGGAGGAACAACACCTTATATACCGGCTGGGTAGCCTCCAACCTGATGGCATGAAGATTGACTTCTCTAACTTCCGTTAATGCCCCTCCTCCCCTTCTTACCCCATCCCTGACATATTTAGTTGTTTGCCTGTTCTCCATCTCCCTCTGGTGCTTCCCCCCCCCCCCCCCCCTTTCTCCCGAGGCCTCCCGTCCCATGATCCTTTCCCTTCTCCAGCTCTGTATCACTTTCGCCAATCACCTTTCCAGCTCTTAGCTTCATCCCACCCCCTCCGGTCTTCTCCTATCATTTCGCATTTCCCCCTCCCCCCACTACTTTCAAATCTCTTACTATCTTTCCTTTCAGTTAGTCCTGACGAAGGGTCTCGGCCCGAAACGTCGACGATGCTTCTCCTTATAGATGCTGCCTGGCCTGCTGCGTTCCACCAGCATTTTGTGTGTGTTGTTTCCATAATTCATTGGAGGTGTTGCTACAGGTAGACAGGGTCATAAAGAAAGCTTTTGGCACGTTGACCTTCAAAAGTCAAGTTGCTTTTTATTGTCATTTCGACCATAAACTGTTGACACAGTACACAGTAAAAACAAAACAACGATCGTCCAAGACCCTGGTGCTACATGAATCAACACAAAACTACATTAGACTATGTGAGACCACTCAAGGCTACACTAGACTACGTAAAGCAACACAAAAACTACACTAGACTACACTAGGGCACTGAATGTAGGTACTGGGATTATATTTTGAAGTTGTACTAGATATTGGTGAGACAGAATATAGAATATTTTGTGCAGTTCGGGAAAGATATCAATAAGCCCGAAGGAATTTATAAGGATGATGCCGGAACCTGAGGATCCCTGAGTAATAGGGATGGCTGGAGAGGCTGGACTATTCCCAGGAGCGCAGGGGAACAAGGGGATCTTATGGAGGTATACAAACTGACGAGCAGGGTAGGAAGGGTGAATGCAGTCTTTTTCCCCTCAGCTTGGGTGTAACCAGAACCAGTGGTCATAGGTTTAGGATGAAAGGTGAAATATTTAAGGAGAATCTGAGAGGAAATTTCTTCACTCAGAGGGTGTTGAACAAGTTGCCAGTGGAAGTGATCGATGCAGATTTAATTGTAACATTTAAAGCGAGTTGGACAGGGTTTGGAGGGATATGGTCGGGGTGCAGGCCGATGGGACTGGGCAGATTAGGTGGGTATTAAAGGGGCCGAATGGCCACTTCGGATGCTGTAGTGCTGTATAACTTTGTGTCCCTCCCCGGCTCAGCATGAGGCTGACAGTCACAGCCTTTTCCCCGGCGTACAGAGGATGGTAGTGGGGACAAGCTCCCCACTAGGTAGTGACCTATTAAATGCTCCCAATGGCATGTGCGTCAAATAGCCTCTGACAACCAAGTCCAGCTCCTGGCCTTCACGTGTGGCTTAGCAGCTAAGCCTGGCGGAGCTGTTCCTACCAACAGGAGATGCGGCGAAAGGGAGTATACCAGCACCTTAAAACCAGTTGCTTTGGGCAAATGGGGCTCGTCAGCCGTGGATGGCAGCTCATCTAGGAGGAAAACTCTGATCTCAAACCTCCGCTGCCTCGCGGCTGTACCCACTGTAAAGGGGGGGTTTCTTTTTTTTCTTTGTTACTGCGTATGTTAATCAAAATGGCTTCTTTGTCTTGTTAAAAGTAGGAATGCTTCTTTGTTGCGAGAGAGTGCTGGAAGCTTGTTTGGGTTAAAATTTACTGATAATGAGAATTGTATTCCTTTGTAAACCAGTTGGGATTAATGTTGTTCTGAGTCTGTAAGCTATTGTTGGCGGGCTTTTGGGGAGTTGGCGCGAGGGGGTGAGAGAGAGAGGACGCGATGCTGTAAACTGGGTGAGGAACGGACCCCAAGCGGGAGTCCGAGGTCAGGAGGTACCCCGAGGAGAGGAGACGAAGATAGATGTGCTTGGCTGGCCACTTCGGGTGGTCCTGAGCTGCGAGTCAAGGAGTTCGGAGGGGATCGAATGGTGGCCAGAAGACTTCAGTAATTGAGCTCCAACGGTTGTGCACGAAGTGGTTTGGACTTTGATAAGTTTGGCGCCTTTTCTTTATTTTATTTTCCTTCATATATACTGTATGGTTATTAATCAGTTATAGTAATCTTTATAAATTGTAATTATTTAATCGCATATGGTGCCCTGTTTGTTCTTTGACGAGGCGGGGGACATCACACAGCATCCACGCCAGCTGATTATCCAGTTTGGCGGGGCCGAAGGCTGCTCCCCCTAGATGAGAACGAGCTGAGTGAGCCTGAGGCGACCCAGGGGTTACATTGTGGGGTGCTCGTCCGGGATTGTTTTCTGTGGAAGCTGTGTGATCGCCCTCTTTAAATTATGTCTGCGGCGAAGAGCTGGTGTGCCTTTGCGGGTGTGCGATTGCTGGTTATCTCTGCATGTGTGTTGGGTGGGGTGGCTGTTGGTGCCCCGGAGGGCGTTGTTCGAGTTCCGACTAGCGTTGACGAAATGGTGGTGGGGCCATGGGCTGTCCATGCTGTTAAGAGAGCGGGGAAGGACTGGTGGGTATGTTCCAGCTATGGTGGGCTCCGCCCGGTTGTTGGAATAATATCCAGCCCTAAAGGGACGGAGACGTGGGCGGAGCAGACCTCTCAGTTGTTGGGTGAGTGGCAGTGCTTGGCTGAGGGAAAGCGACTGGGATTGGTTGGAAGTTTGAGTAGGCGGGCTGGTGGCGTTGTTAGAACTGTCGGGTACAATTATCTCGAAGTGACAGCTGCCAGTTCTGGGAAAGTGTGGGAAAATGCGTGTGGTTCGACTGGAAGTCAAATGCCGCAGCTGGGGGGCTTATCATATCCGTGGCAGGAGATTGGTGGAAAGTATTTAGGGTATCCCTTTTGGTTAGGAGGGCAGATAAATTGCTTGCGGTGCCAAGGGGATCTGTCAAGGGGATCAGCTCCTCCCTCAGTCGTTCAGCCGATCCGAGAGGTGTCAGGAAACTTAGAGGAGGCCCAGTGGGGGAACGGCTTGGGGTCTCTGGGGGAGCACGTTCCCAGCAATGTACCGAGGAACTCCCGAAAGGAACTGACCCTATTCCTGGAGGCTTAGAGGGACCACGCACTCAGGTGTTGTTATGGATGGATGGAAGTCAAGTTAAAGCCATCCTCGACACCGGGGCGCCGGTTAAGCTGCTGTACAGTTTGTTTTATAACCGTTACTGGAAGCATTTACCTTTGACGACATTGAGGGCACTGGATATTTGGGGTACCAGTGCCGGTGATTATCCAGACGACGGTTGTTGGTCAGTGAAAATGGAGTTCTTAGAGGCCAATGTGGGGGTGACTGAGGTTCGTGAATCGTTAATGCTGATGTGTCCGGACACTGTTGAGACGGGCAGCGTTTCGGTTCTGGAGAGAACCAATATCCTGCTGGTGCGCTTGGGGGCAGAGTTTCGAGCTGCTTGTGCGGACGTGTGTAGCAGCATTGGGCCGGTACCGAATTCAAACGAGAGCCGGTGGTGGTACAGCCTGGGGGAAGTATCTGAGGGTGAGACCCTCTTAGTGGACGCTGCGAGATACCACAAGGGAGGGGAGTTGACCGCTGAAGACACCTCGGTGAGAGAGAGGTTGCGGCGACTGGCCCCTGAAGCCGTAGGCAGCATGTGTGTGGATTATATTGCGCTGAAGAGGTGCACTGTCAGTGACCAGAATATGGCCCTGAGGGCTGAAGAGGCGATGGTCTGTCTGAGTGGTGCGAAGTGGTTTAAGGTGCTAGATCTGAGGAGTGGATGTTGCCAGATCCCGATGAGTGGGGCCAACAAGGAGAAGACGGCCGTTATAAGTTCCCTAGGATTCTTCCTGTCCGAAAAGATGCCGCAGGGCATATCCAGAGCCCTTGCAACCTTCCTGTGGGGCATGTGGAAGACCATGGGGGATGTGGAGGTGTTTGGAGTTTTGGCAGATGTAGATGACCTCCTGGTATTTGGATTTGCCTCAGGAGAATATGAAGTGAGGTCGTTGCAAGAGCGACTGAGAACTACAGAGGTAAAGTGTTTTCTGGACACGTGAGTCGCAGTGGCGAAGGTCGCAGCTCGTGAATGACTGTCTCTACGGAATCAAGTTTGTAATGAAGACGGAGAGACTGGAGAAAGTTGATCTGGAAGAAGTCATGAGGAAGAAGAAGCTGGAGAGAAGTGCAGTGAATACTGAACTGGAGGCTGACCGATCTTTAACTGCTGCTTTTCAGGTCGGGGTGGAAGAAGCTGTTGGAGTAACTGCGTCCCAGATTGAGATGGCTGGGATGCGTGAGTCAGAACTGCTGAGCCTGTGGCGAGAGTTGCAGGGGCCAGAGAAGAAGCTGATATCTCGATTGCAGGAGGCTGAAGAGACTTCAGGAGCAGTGCAGGACACGTGTTTCCGTTTGGAGAAGATCAAACAGCAGCTACCGATCGCAGAAATGAGGAAGAATACGGATTCGAAGGATGATGTGCTGGATGTGTGATACATACTGCCTTTTGCTGACTTTCCCTCGATTGAGGAAGAGACCTTTGGCCCTTCTCCCACTGAGTCAGGTGTAGTGGGGAGGGTTAGCTGTGTGCAGTGGGGGGCATGAGTGAGAGGTTGAGAGAGGAGTTGGTAGCGGGCCCGAGGTATCCCCAGTTGTGTCCGAGCCTGAAGGGTTTAGGTGAGGGGGTACGGAGGTCTCAGAGGGTTAGGAAACTCCCAGAGAAGTTGGCCTATGTAGCGCCTGAGGAACAGTGCGTGAGGTTTACTGTTTGGGAAGCAACGTCAATGTTTGTGCCTAGGTTAGGGTTTGTGTTGGCAGGAAGAGTGGGCAAGTTATTTAATAGTCATGAGGACACGACTTTTATTTGCTGGGGGGAGAGTGTAAAGGGGGGTTTCTTTTTTTTCTTTGTTACTGCGTATGTTAATCAAAATGGCTTCTTTGTTTTGTTAAAAGTAGGAATGCTTCTTTGTTGCGAGAGAGTTGCTTCTTTGTTGCGAGAGAGTGCTGGAAGCTTGTTTGGGTTAAAATTTACTGATAACGAGAATTTTATTCCTTTGTAAACCAGTTGGGATTAATGTTGTTCTTTCTTCTGAGTCTGTAAGCTATTGTTGGCGGGCTTTTGTGGAGTCGGCACAAGGGGGTGAGAGAGAGAGCGGACGCGATGCAAACTGGGCGAGGAGCGGACCCCAAGCGGGGGGTCTGAGGTCAGGAGGTACCCCGAGGAGAGGAGACGAAGATAGATGTGCTTGGCTGGCCACTTTGGGTGGTCCTGAGCTACGAGTCGAGGAGTTCGGAGGGGATCGAATGGTGGCCAGAAGACTTCAGTAATTGAGCTCCAACGGTTGTGCACGAACTGGTTTGGACTTTGATAAGTTTGGCGCCTTTTCTTTATTTTCTTTTCCTTCATATATACTGTATGGTTATTAATCAGTTATAGTAATCTTTATAAATTGTAATTATTTAATCGCATATGGTGCCCTGTTTGTTCTTTGGCGAGGCGGGGACATCACACAGCATCCACACCAGCTGATTACTCAGTCTGGCGGGGCCGAAGGCTGCTCCCCCTAGACGAGAACGAGCTGAGCGAGCCTGAGGCGACCCAGGGGGTTACACCACTCATCGGGAAGGCTTCAGGAGTAAACCCCCAAGGAAAAGTCCAGAGCTGGGGTCCCTAAGGCAGTCCTACGTTGAGTTCAACTCCTGCGATGCTGCTGGTGCCGAACTGTATCAGTCTCTGCCGTTCCTTTGGGTTCATCAGCTGCGTGGGAACAGCTTGCTCTCGATTTCGTGCTACCCTGCCTTGCGTATCACGTAGACAACAGTATCTATGGTTGACCCCAATCAACAGAGCCATCACAAAGGACCATATGACATAGGAGCAGAATTAGGCCGTTCAGCCACACCAGTCTGCTCAGCCCTTCAATCATGGCTGATTCATTAACCCTCTCAACCCCACTCTCCTGTCTTCTCCCTGTCACTTTCGACAGCCTAATCAAGAACTTATCAACCTCTGCTTTAAATGTACTCAATGACTTGGCCTCCACAGCCAAATGCACCCTCTAGGCTAAAGAAATTCCTCCCCTTTTCTCTCCCAAAGGGATGTCCTTGTATTTTAACTCTGTGCCCTCTTGTCCTAGACTCTCCCACTATGGGAAATATCTTTTCCAAGTCCACTCTATCCATGCCTTTCAATATTCAATAGGTTTCAATGAGATTCCCCCCTCATTCTTCTAAACTCCAGCAAGTACAGGCCCAGAGCCATCAAACACTCCTCATATGTTAACCCCTTCATTCCCAGGATCATTCTCATTTACCTCCTCTGGGCCATCTCCAATGCCAGAACATCTTTTCTTAGATAAGGGGCCCAATACTGCTCTCAATACTCAAAATACATTCTGACCAGTAGCTTATAAATCTTCAGCATTACATCCTTGCTTTTATATTCCAGTCCTCTTAAAGTGAATGCTAACATTGCATTTGCCTTCCTCACCACAGACTCAACCTGCACAAGTTTATCTGCATTACGACTCCCAAGTCCCTTTGCACCTCTGATTTCTGAATTTGGAGAATACTCTGTGCCTTTATTTCTTCTCACAAGGTGAATGACCACACACCTCCCTACACTGTATTCCATCTGTCACTTCTGTACCCATTCTCTTAAGGCAGGCTCACTGGCCTTTCTGCCTCCCTCCCTTTTTAAAGAGCGACTTTTGCAAATGTCCAGTCCTCCGGAAATAAAATCTAGTGATCCTTGAAAGATCAGTTCTAACGTCTCCACAATCTCTTCAGCCACCTCTTTCAAATTCAACCTCAAGCTCATTGTCACTCAACTGTATCTATATACGAGGGGTGACTGATAAGTCTGTGGCCTAAGGTAGAAGGAGTCAATTTTAGAAAACCTAGCACATTCATTTTTCAACCTAGTCCCCTCCTACATTTACACACTTAGTCGAGCGGTCGTGGAGCAAACGGATCTTGGACCTCCAGAAAGTGTCCACAGATGGGGTGATAAGTTCGTGGCCTAGGGTAGGAGAAGAGTTATTAACTTCAAACTTTCTGCATAATCACTCAGAGATGACCTGCATGTGCATGTAACGAGAGCTGTATAACTCAATTCCTTCTACCCTACCACAAACTTATCAATCACCCATCTGTGGACACTTTCTGGAGGTCCAAGATCCGTTTGCTCCACGACCGCTGGACTAAGTGTGTAAACGTAGGAGGGACTATGTTGAAAAATAAATGTGCTAGGTTTTCTAAATGTACAATGTCCTGTGTATGTTACTAAAAAGGGCTTCTTTGGTTTGTTACGAGTAGGAATGCTTCTTTGTTAAATGTTTCTCTCGCCGTTGTTTCGCTTTAGAATGGCTAATATGGTAATTGTATTCATTTGTTAATCAATGGGGAATGTTATTGTGTTTTGTGAGGCTGGGAACTTGGGGGGGTTGCGCGGGCTTGGGGTGTGAGGAGAGTCGGGAGGAGAGACGGACGAGGAAGGTGGACGGGCGCTGGACGGCTCGTAGGACCACCGCGACGGGTGCTGGACGGCTCGTAAGACCACCGGGTGGTCCCAGGGGTGACGACGTGGCTGTCGGATGATTCGTTGATTGAGCTCCTACGATGTACACTACACTGACTGAACTTTGATAAGTTGGTGCCTTTTGTTTTTTTCTTTCCTTGTATATATATTGTATTGCCTAAAACTTCTTTAGTTAATGTTAGTAAATTCTATAAAGTGTATTTCATAACGGTATTTGGTGTGAAGTTGATACGGTGGGTGGCGCGAGGCATAAACTCGATTCTCACAGCACCTGCGTGTACGGGAGGTGGGTTGGTGTGTGGCTGGATCTCCTTTTCCCTTAGACATATACCAGCCTTTTGGGTAAGTGTTACATAAAATTGACTCCTTCTACCAAGGCCACAAACTTATCAATCACCCCTCGTAAACCGCCGAACGCAACAAAATTCCCCGGACCAAGTGCGCAACACCGTACGTATAAATCAAACACAATACTGCCACAAATAAATTAACAAATAATAAGGTGCACTTGCGTCACAAGTTAAAAAGTAAACAGTATAACTCCACTGGCACTTCATACGTGATGAGACCTGGGTGGAGGCTGGGAGTTCAGTCTCCCAGCCTGGGGGAGGAAGCTGTTTCTCATTCTAAGTCCTTGCCCTAATGTTACGGTGCCCCCTGTCTGATGGTAGAACCCTGGGGTGCAGTCCGTCTGGTCTGGGAGACTTGTCTACCATTAGGCCTTTCAGCTTCCCAAGCACCTTCCCCTAAATGATAGCAACTACACTCACTTCTGCCGCCAGCACTCTTGAATTTCTGGCACAGGCTAGTACAGCACAAGAACAGGACCTTCAACTCACTAATTAAATTGGTAATTAAAGGGTTAACTAGGCCCTTCTGCCCAATGTTCCTATCCTTCCATTCCGTCCAAGAACCTCATATCGTATCCGCCTTCACCACCATCCGAGGCTCACTCCGCTCGCCCCGCCCATCTCTTTTGAATAATCCCCCTCTCACTTCAAATGTACGCCCTCATATATTAGACATTTCGGCCCTGGAGGGGTGTGGAATGATACCAACTCTCTACTCTACCTACACCTCTAATAATCGTATAAATTTCTATCAGGTTTCCTCTCAGCCTCTGACGTTCCAGGAAACAAGCCAAGCTTGTCCAACCTCTCCTTATAGGCCGCACCCCGGTGATTGGCTGCCGTACCCTCTCCACACCCTTCCCATGAAGGGACGACCAGACCCGAACTCAATTCTCTAATTGCGGCAGGACAGTCTGAAGCCAGAGGGCACAGACTGAGGGCGAGAGAGGACCCGAGGGGCAAGCTTCTCCCCCACAGTGGGTATGTGGAACGAGCTGCAGGAGGTCAACAGCAACACCACTCCCTCCCTCACACAGAGTGGGTGAGGGCACTGAAGTCAACTACAACCTCACCCCATTCGGGTGTAAACGGAGATCTGCCTACACATGCTCGTGCACAGTGTGTGTACGTTGGCACGGTGTAGACCTGTGGCCATAAATGGAAATCTGACTTCACGTGCTCCTGCAGTGTGTGTACGTTGGCACGGTGCACACCTGTGGCCATAAATGGAAATCTGACTTCACGTGCTCCTGCAGTGTGTGTACGTTGGCACGGTGCACGCCTGTGGCCATAAATGGAAATCTGACTTCACGTGCTCCTGCAGTGTGTGTACGTTGGCACGGTGCACACCTGTGGCCATAAATGGAAATCTGACTTCACGTGCTCGTGCACAGTGTGTACGTTGGCACGGTGCACGCCTGTGGCCATAAATGGAAATCTGACTTCACGTGCTCGTGCACAGTGTGTACGTTGGCACAGTGCACACCTGTGGCCATAAATGGAAATCTGACTTCACGTGCTCGTGCACAGTGTGTACGTTGGCACGGTGCACGCCTGTGGCCATAAATGGAAATCTGACTTCACGTGCTCGTGCACAGTGTGTACGTTGGCACGGTGCACGCCTGTGGCCACCGGCATGGTCAATGCTCTCCGAGGATGGCAGAACACAGCTGCCACCCACAGGCCATGCGTGCCTGAGCGCACCAGTCATATGGAATTGTGAGACAGAGTACGGCCACAGCAGGGGAAGCGGAGGCGGCGGGGGAGGCGCGGGTTACCTGCTCTGCCCGTCCTGGCTTGGCTCCCCGAGGGACTTGAGAATGGCCGAACACAGCTCCTGAGCCACGGCCGGCAGCCTCCGCCCCAGGACGCGGGCCGCCACCTGTAAAACCGCACTGGCCGTGGGGTTGGTCAGGAACTCTGTGGAGAGACGAGGAGGGTGAGAGGGGCAACCTCCGCAGATCATCCCTCCCTCGCCGGCCCCCTCGAACCTCACAGTGGCGAGGGACCTCACCTGTCATGTTGTCTGCCAGCAGCTGGGCGTAGTCACGCAGCTCGTCCAGGAACCCTTCCGGGACACTGAACTCCTTCACCTGTCCAGCACGGAGGTCCAGGCCTCTGTCGAGGTCAAAGCCTGTCAGAGAGGGACAAAGCAGGTCACCGGCCGGAGGATTGCATGAATGGACGGACGGTGGGTGCGGGAGGAGGAGGGAGGACTGGACAAGAACATTACCAGGGATCAGACGATTTTATACCAAGAAAAATACGCCATCAGGAATGAGTGAAACGCTGGATTTAATACGGGGTTTCCAACAGTTTATATAAAGAAGAACAAATGACTGGGAGTGAGCTACGGATTAGAATGAAATCCTGAGGTGTCCAAATGGGTGTCCATTTGGAATACTAGATTCCCAGAAACCAGGTTACAGGTTGGGATCCAATCCTGAGGCTCAGGATGGGGAGTGTCCATTTGGAATACAGGTGTTCCCCCCTTTACAAAGGTATAGCGTTCCTATGAAACCCTTCTTAAGCCCAAATGGTGTAAAGCGAAGAACCATTATAACCATCATAGATATGGGAAAAATTTTTGTAAAAGCGAAAATCCTCTCTGCAATGTGAAAACAGGTTACTAATGTAGGTCTTTTGTAAAAGCGAAGTGGCGTAAAGCAAACATTTGTAAAGCGGGGTACACTTGTATTGGATTCCCAGAAGTGAGTTACAGAGTAGAATTTAATTCAAGGATTCAGGAGGTTTACATATAGAATAAGTGACTCTCAGGAGTGAGTGAAATCCAATCCAGAGGTTCAGGGTTCAAAGAACATTCACTAACAAAGTACGTATACATTATACAGCCTGACATTCACCTCCTCACAGACAGCCACAAAACAAGAAATCTGAAAGAAGCCATAAACTAAAAACCCCGACAAATACCCAAGGGGGAGTGGGAGGGGGAGAACAAACTGCAAACAATAAACGTAAACGACATTCAGAGTGAAAGTGAAGCCTGGAGCAGGCACTCAACCTCGGACTCTGATCGGAGTAAACCCAGCAGAGCAGCAGGCAGTACAGGTCCTGACACACGGCCGTTCCAATCCATCCGGCCCAGCGTCTATACGTCGGTCATTCCTCGCCCCAGGACCTGGGCCGCGTAGCACTGATACACTCTGAGCCTGGACACCGCCGCCCCGTACCCAAACTTCCCAAATCCGCCCCGTACCCGAACTTTCCAAATCCGCCCTACACTTGGAGTGACCAAACCTCACTCTGGATTTCCTCTGTCTCATACACGCCTCAGCCCTCCCACTCCACCTCACACCCATGTACCTCAACCTTCGACTCAGCCTTGTCTGTGCATACCTCATCATCGTTCACTGTGACAGTTTACCACAATGGTGGTTTTTTTTTTAAACAGAAAAAGCCTTATAAATATTTCTTGCTTTAGGAACCACCAATAAGTTGTCAGCTGAAATGTTTGGAATGAGATCCCCAATTCTGAGTTACAGGCTGAAACCTAATCCAAGGGCTCAGTGTTTTTACATCTAGAATAACAAATCCCTGTGAGTGAGTATCCAAACTACAGTCTCAGGGATTGATAACTGAAATGCAATATTCTTGGGAGTGGGTTACAGGCTGGGTTGTACTCCAGGGAGGTTGTGACGTGGAGAATATTTGCGTGGCTGACCCACCGGATGGTGCGGAAGCGCTACACTCACCCTTGGGTGTGTCCCTGTGGGTGCTCCTCCGCAGCTTGCTGGCACAGGGCACCACTCCCCCCAGCACCTGCAGGAGATCCCGCACGAAGAGATTGCCCTGCGCATCCCTCACGTACTTCAGGAGGTCGCTGCGCACACAGCTGCTCAGCTGCCGGACCTGCCCCTCCAGGGTTCTGCCCTCGCCCCCTTCTTCCTGCTCGTCCTCTGCGTCCTCCTCCTCCTCCTCCTCCTCGCCCTGCTCCTGCAGGTTGCTGGCGAGCTGGGTCACCTGCAGGAGGGCCGCCTGCATCACGCGAGCCCCGCACCGGTGGCTGGCCACGAGCCACAGGTGAGGCTGGAGGGCGGCGAGAAAGCTGCGCAGGGCAGGAACGTCACACTGGTCCACCAGCCGCACCAGGAAGATGCTGCCGTCGGGGTTGGTGCAGACCCGCACCTCCCTGCCCTTGATCTCCGTCAGCACGTTGGAGAGGAACAGCCCTGGCCGGGGAGAGAGGAGGAAGAGGGTGGTTAGCAAGTCCAAATGCACTGTTCAACCACCCGTTCCCTCCTCTCCCCTCCCCAGCCCACCGTTCACTCCCTCCTCCCATTCCTCTCACTACCTGCCTTCAATCCCTCTCTCGCATCACACTATTCCCTCCCACTGCCCCCCCACCCCAGGTGACACTGACGCCAACTCCTCACTCTTTTCCTCCTTGTCTGGGAAGCCATTCATCAGCGTTGGCATCAGCTGCTGGCAGTAGACAAGGACGCCGCGGACTGAGTGGTGAGGAGAATCGTTCTCCTCCGCCGCGCTGCCCCGCTCCCCAATCGGTCCGCCGCCAGAAATCGGCCCACTCCCACGTCGGTTCCTCTGCTGTCTCTGTCGGGTGCGGCGGTCATATTGGTAAGGGCGGCGCCGATGCTTCGCCCCTGCGGCGGCCATCTTGTTAAGGGCAGCGGCGATGCGTTCCTCCCTGCTGCGGCCGTCTCGGTAAGAGGAGACAGGGAGCGCGTGCGCCATGGCTGACCAGCGTCCGTCTTGGGAAGGTAAGACCGGCGTGGACAAAGTGGGAAGTGCCCATCTTGGGAAGCCAGCTCCTGTTTGGATGGAGAAGACACCATCTTGGTAAACGATTTTTGGGATTGATAGGATTTTTAAAGGGCTTTGCCTGTCCCTCCCCTCCCTCCTCCCCGTCCCCTCCACTCTCCCTTCTCCAGCTGCCCATCCCTCGCCTCCCTCCTCCAGCTCCCTGTCCCTCCCCTCCCTCCCCCAGCTCCCCGACCCTCGCCTCCTTCCCCCAGCTCCCTGTCCCTCCCCTCCCTCCCCAGCTCCCTGTGCCTCCCCTCCCTCCTCCAGTTCCCTGTGCCCCTCCCTCCCTCAGCTCCCTGTCCCTCCCCTCCCTCCCTCCTCCAGCTCCCTGTCCCTCCCCTCCCTCCCTCCTCCAGCTCCCTGTCCCTCCCCTCCCTCCCTCCTCCAGCTCCCCGTCCCTGCATTCACTCCTCTTCCTCCAGTCCCACTCCTTTCCCAACCTACACCAGTTCACTCACTCCCACAGCTTCTTCCACCAGGTCGTCAGACCACTTAATTCACGCTGGCACGGCTGTATTTCTATGTTATATTGACTAACCTGCTGCACATCATATTCAATATAAATTATCATAATTGCACCTTACACATTTGAAGAGATGCAAAGTAAAGATTTTACTCTTCATGTATATGAAGGATGTAAATAATGAAGTCAATTCAATTCCCCCTCACACTCCTCCTCCGACCCCTTCCACTCCCTCCCCAAACATTCCTCCTCGTTACTCCTCTTCTTTCCTTTCCTCCACCCTCAACTACAACCCTTCACTCATCTATCTCTCCCGAATGATTGCCTAATCGCTTTGCCTCTCCTCCCCTTGCAATACCCCCCGTCCACTCTCCCTCAACTCTCCTTCCCTCACACCCCTATTACCCTCCCTTCAACTGCCCCTTCTCTTAATCGCTACCCCTCACTCCCTCATCCTTTCCCTTAATCCCTACCCCCTTACTCCCCATCCCTTCTCCCCTCCCCCATTACCCCGTCGCGCTCCCTTCTCCCCTCACTCGCTCCCTTTCCCCGCCTCCTTCCCTCACTCCCATTTTCCCTCCCCTCTCCCGCGGGGGCACGGAGACCGGCTTCTCCTCACCCTTCTCCTCCTTGTCCGGGAAGCCGTACATCACCCGGGGCATCAGCTGCCGACCGTAGCTGAAGTTGTCGCGGTCCGAGCGGCCGGAAGCCGCGCTCCGCTCCGCCATGTTGCTCCGCTGCTGTCTCCACGCGCCGGAAGCAGTCATTCATCGACCCGGTTACTCCTTTGCCACGGCCAGGCACGACGTCCATCTTGGTAAGTATGGCTGCAATTCGTCCCCGCCAAGGCGGCCATCTTGGGAAGGGGATACAAGAAGCGCATGCGCCTTATCCGACTACCGTCCATCTTATTCAATGTTATAGAATAACATGGAAACGGCCATCTTACTAAGGTATTGGTTGGGTGGCCATGAAAGCGACCATCTTGGTAAAGGATACTGGGATTGTTTGGGTTCGGTTTAAAGGACTTGGCACGTAACAATAACTCCACCATACAGTGGACTACTAATGCAGCGTGGACAACGCTGTGGAGCCAAACTAGTGGGAATGGGAGGAAAAAGAGGTTTGGAGTGCATTGGTTGGCTGTAGTTAACTTGAAACTAATCGATAAGCTCCAAGACCTTCGTCTCAGTGTCTCCTCGTGCAGTTGGATCCTGGATTTCCTCACGTGTAGACACCAGTCAGTTTGGATTAGCAACGACATCTCCTCCACAATCCCCATCAGCACAGGTATACCACGAGGCCGTGCTTGGGCCCCTGCTCTACTTGCTTGACACTGCGTGTCCAAGCACAGTTCCAGTGCCATATTCAAGCTGGCTGATGACACCACTGTCAAAGATGGCAGGAAATCAGCATTTAGGAGGGAGATTGAAAATACAGCATAACAACTACCTCTCACTCGATGTCAGCAAGACCAAGGAGCTGATTATTGACATGAGGAGTTGGAAACCAGAGGTCCATAAGCCAGTCCTCATCAGAGGAGCAGAGGCGGAGGGGATCAGCAACTTTAAATTCCTCAATGTTATTACTTCGGAGGACCTGTCCTGGGCCCAGTACAAGTGGAATTACAAAGAAAGCCTGGCAGTGTCTCTACTTCCTTAGGAATTTGCAGAGATTCAGCGTGACATCAAAAACTCTGACAGACTTGTATAGATACTACATCACCCCCCTGGTACAGAAACACAATGCCCTTGAATGGAAAATCTTACAAAAAGTGGTGAATACAACTCAGTCCATCACGGGTAAAGCCCTCCCAACTATTGAGCACATCTACGTGGTGCATTGACACAGGGAAGCAGCGTCCATCATCAGGGACCCCCACCACCAGGTTCAGGAACAGTTATTATCATCAGACCTTTGAAACAGAGAGTATAGCTTCACTCAACTTCACTGGCCCCATCACTGACCTGTTCCCACAGCCGATGGGCTCACTTGCAAGGTCTCTTCATCTCATGTTCTCGATATTTATTGTGAATTTCTTTATTATTATGACGATTTGTTCCTGCTCTATTTGCAGTTTGTTGTCATCTGCACTCTGATTGGGTGGCCTTTCATTCATTGTGCTATGGTTCATGTTTATTGAATATGCCACAAGAAAATGATTCTCAGGGTTGTACAAGTACTTAAATAATAAATTTATTTTGAATTTTGAAATCTCAGTGTCTTCCCCACAGCACCCAGCAGCCTGAGAGAGTGGCTCTCCACCACCTTTGTTTGTTCTAGAATGTGCCGTGTGCTCTCACACAAATTGTGGGTCCAGCGCGTGAGTAAACAGATACAGCCCCGACTCCTCCAATATGAGCTTCATTGGACTGGTCTAACAGAAATGGGCCCTTTTCTTTCTTTGTAACTGTTTGTTAAAGTTGGAGAGTTGGTGAATATACTGTCTTTATAATTTTATGCTGGCATTCGATCTGTCATTTCTGAGCTACTGATAACTGTGTATGGGCAGTATTTACACAGCATTCACTCAAATCGAGGTTCCTTTAATCGGAACATCGCAGTGTTCCTGTTTGGTTGAACCCCAAATCGTACCGACCCCAGACACATATAGTTTATGAAAGGTGGCCTTCTCTCCCCTGAGTCATGTGGCTGTTAGCAGAGTTATCCAACAAGCCAGGTCTGTATACAAGCCCTGGTGGGAGGGTTACATTTGTGGGGGCTCATCTGGGATTGCAGTGTGAAAGCTGTTTAACGATTGATTAAGCGGTTTATTTGTGTGTTTAAACCTGTGTTTCAACTAGTACTTGTGGAAAGTCAGGTCCGTCGTAATTAAGGTACTTTATTGTGGATACCACGGGGATTAAGGTCTGGTGCGATTCAGAAAGGGTATCCGTAAATAATGCTTTTGTTCTGAGTTGGGTGGATGTCCAAATTCCCAATGAACTGCTACTTAGAGTGCTGAGTTCAGTAAAGGGTTTTGGGGACCGTTATGCTGGTTGAACGGTGTTCTGACCAATCAGCTGGTAGTGCAGGCTGGCAGTGACGTGACTGAAGTCGTGCTGCCCAATAGGATAGGAGCACCTGGAGAGGCAGGGCCATGGGCAATTCATATCTCTACAGAAGGGGGGGGGGTGAAGCTAAGGATAATGACTTTGAAGACAAGTTGTTCTCGTTTCTGCGAAGTGGGGGAAAAGAGTTGTCGGATGCGAAAGATCTAATGGGTCGTTTGATATAAATTCTGAGCTGGTTTCAGTAATTACCTCACTGGTTGATGAATGCCAAAGTGTACCTGCACAGAACCAAAGTTATCGTAGGCTGGGAGTGTTCTCTGGGGCCAAGCCCACACCCGGTGGGGAAGAAGGGTATGAAGCTTGAGCTGAGCAGACATCTCAGTTACTGGATGAGTGGCAGAGCTCAGATAATGTGAAAATACTGAAACTGACAGCGAGTTTAAAGGGTCCGGCAGCTGATAAAGGCAAAAAACCCATTAGCCACGTCAGCTCATTGCTTGCAAGCTCTGCAAGATGTTTTGGCACTGCTGAAGTCATGTCATCGGCGAACTTGATGATGTTGTTCGAGCTGTGTGTTGCAGCACAGTCATGGGTCAGCAGAGTGAACAGCAGTGGACTGAGCACACAGCCCTGGGGGGCCCCCGTGCTCAGTGTGATGGTGTTGGAGATGCTGCTCCCAATCCTGACTGACTGAGGTCTCCCAGTCAGGAAGTCTAGGATCCAGTTGCAGAGGGAGGTGTTCAGGCCCAATAGGCTCAGCTTTCCAATCAGTTTCTGAGGGATGATTGTGCTGAATGCTGAACTGAAGTCTATGAACAGCATTCAAACGTACGTGTCTTTTTTGTCCAGGTGGGTTAGGGCCAGGTGGAGGGTGACGGCACTGACATCATCTGTTGAGCGTTTGGGATGGTACACAAACTGCAGGGGGTCCAGTGAGGGAGGTAGCAGGGTCTTGATATGCCTCATAAGGAGCCTCTCGAAACACTTCATGATGATGGATGTAAGTGCAATGGGACAGTAGTCATTTAGGCAGAACACTGAAGTCTTCTTCGGCACGGGGATGATGGTGGCAGCCTTGAGGCACGTTGGAACGGTGGTGCTGCTCAGGGAGATGTTGAAGATGTCAGTGAGAACATCTGCTAGCTGGTCTGCACATCCTCTGAACACTCTACCAGGAATGTTGTCAGGTCCAGCAGCCTTCCGTGGGTTGACCCTGCACAGGGTTCTTCTCACATCGGCCACGGTGAGACACAGCACCTGGTCATTTGTAGGAGGGGTGGATTTCCTCGCTGCCACGTCATTTTCCTCCTCAAACCGGGCGTAGAATTTATTCAGCGCATCTGGGAGGGAGGCATCACCTGCACAGTCAGATGATGTTGTCCTGTAATTGGTGATGTCATGGATGCCCTTCCACATGCGCTGCGTGTCGCCGCTGTCCTAGAAGTAACTGGATTAGCTGGGCATGTGCACACTTTGCCCCTCTGATGGCTCGGGACAGTTTGGCCCTTGCTGTTGTTAGAGCTGCCTTGTCGCCTGCTCTGAAGGCAGAGTCGCGGGACCTCAGCAGCGCACGCACCTCTGCGGTCATCCATGGCTTCTGGTTGGCACGTATAGTGATGGTCTTGGACAGAGTAACATCATCAATGCACTTGCTGATGTAGCTGGTCACTGATGCTGTGTACTCCCCTAAGCTGGTAGAGTCGCCATCGGTTGCAGCCTCCCTGAACATGTGCCAGTCAGTGTGCTCAAAGCAGTCTTGAAGAGCAGAGATGGCTCCTGCTGGCCAGGTTTTCACCTGCTTCTGAACTGGTCCAGAGCGCCTGACGAGCGGTCTGTATACTGGGATTAGCGTAACAGAGATGTGGTCTGAGTATCCGAGGTGGGGGCGGAGCTCTGCCTGGTACGTGTCGGGGATGTTTGTATAAACCAGGTCCAACACGTTTGCCCTTCAACTGTACTTTTTCCATAGACGCTACCTGGCCTGCTGAGTTCCTCCAGCATTGTGTGGGTGTTCCTCCTCCAATCCACCTGGGCAAGCTCCTCTTTTGTGCCTCTATAATTCCCTTTATTCCATTGCAATACTGATACAAGTGACTTACGCTTCTCCCTTTCAAACTGAGGTATGAATTCAATCATGTTATGATCACTGCCTCCTAAGGGTTCCTTTACATTAAGCTCCTGAATAAGATCTGGGTTATTACACAACACCCAAATCTGAGATAGCCTTTCCCTGAGTAGGCTCGAGCACAAACTGCTCTAAAAAGCCATCTCATAGGCATTCAACAAATCCCCTCTCTTGCGATCCGACACCAACCTGACTTTCCCAATCCCCTTGCACATTGAAGTCCCCCATTACAATTGTATCACTGCCCTTATTAAAGCCCTTTCCAGCTCCCACTGCGATCTCAACCCCACATCTTGGCTACTATTTGGAGGCCTGTATATGATTCCTATAATGTTTTTTCACCCCTGCTGTTTCATAACTCCACCCACAAAGATTCGACATTCTCTGACCCTATGTCGTCTTTTTTTGAAGATCTAATTCCACCTCTTACCCACAGAGCCGCCCCACCACAGAGCAGCCCCACCACAGAGCAGCCCCACCACAGAGCAGCCCCACCACAGAGCCGCCCCACCACAGAGCAGCCCCACCACAGAGCAGCCCCACCACAGAGCCATCCCCACCACAGAGCCGCCCCACCACAGAGCAGCCCCACCACAGAGCAGCCCCACCACAGAGCCGCCCCACCACAGAGCCATCCCCACCACAGAGCCATCCCACCACAGAGCCATCCCACCACAGAGCAGCCCCACCACAGAGCCGCCCCACCACAGAGCCACCCCACCACAGAGACGCCCCACCACAGAGCCGCCCCACCACAGAGCCATCCCACCACAGAGCCGCCCCACCACAGAGCCGCCCCACCACAGAGCCGACCCACCACAGAGCCGCCCCACCACAGAGCCAGCCCCACCACAGAGCCATCCCCACCACAGAGCCGCCCCACCACAGAGCCGCCCCACCACAGAGCAGCCCCACCACAGAGCCGCCCCACCACAGAGCCGCCCCACCACAGAGCAGCCCCACCACAGAGCAGCCCCACCACAGAGCCATCCCCACCACAGCCGCCCCACCACAGAGCCACCCCACCACAGAGCCGCCCCACCACAGAGACCCCCCACCACAGAGCCACCCCACCACAGAGCAGCCCCACCACAGAGCCGCCCCACCACAGAGCCACCCCACCACAGAGCCACCCCACCACAGAGACGCCCCACCACAGAGCCACCCCACCACAGAGCCGTCCCACCACAGAGCCGCCCCACCACAGAGCAGCCCCACCACAGAGCCGCCCCACCACAGAGCCACCCCACCACAGAGACGCCCCACCACAGAGCCGCCCCACCACAGAGCCATCCCACCACAGAGCCGCCCCACCACAGAGCCGCCCCACCACAGAGCCGACCCACCACAGAGCCGCCCCACCACAGAGCCAGCCCCACCACAGAGCCATCCCCACCACAGAGCCGCCCCACCACAGAGCCGCCCCACCACAGAGCAGCCCCACCACAGAGCCGCCCCACCACAGAGCCGCCCCACCACAGAGCAGCCCCACCACAGAGCAGCCCCACCACAGAGCCATCCCCACCACAGCCGCCCCACCACAGAGCCACCCCACCACAGAGCCGCCCCACCACAGAGACGCCCCACCACAGAGCCACCCCACCACAGAGCAGCCCCACCACAGAGCCGCCCCACCACAGAGCCACCCCACCACAGAGCCACCCCACCACAGAGACGCCCCACCACAGAGCCACCCCACCACAGAGCCGTCCCACCACAGAGCCGCCCCACCACAGAGCAGCCCCACCACAGAGCCGCCCCACCACAGAGCCGCCCCACCACAGAGCCGCCCCACCACAGAGCCATCCCACCACAGAGCCACCCCACCACAGAGCCATCCCCACCACAGAGCCATCCCCACCACAGAGCAGCCCCACCACAGAGCCGCCCCACCACAGAGCCGCCCCACCACAGAGCCATCCCACCACAGAGCCACCCCACCACAGAGCCATCCCCACCACAGAGCCATCCCCACCACAGAGCAGCCCCACCACAGAGCCGCCCCACCACAGAGCCGCCCCACCACAGAGCAGCCCCACCACAGAGCCATCCCCACCACAGAGCCGCCCCACCACAGAGCCGCCCCACCACAGAGCCGCCCCACCACAGAGTCATCCCACCACAGAGCCGCCCCACCACAGAGCCATCCCACCACAGAGCCATCCCACCACAGAGCCGCCCCACCACAGATCCGTCCCACCACAGAGCCGCCCCACCACAGAGCCGCCCCACCACAGAGCCAGCCCCACCACAGAGCCATCCCACCACAGAGCCACCCCACCACAGAGCCGCCCCACCACAGAGCCATCCCCACCACAGAGCCACCCCACCACAGAGCAGCCCCACCACAGAGCCATCCCACCACAGAGCCGCCCCACCACAGAGCCGCCCCACCACAGAGCAGCCCCACCACAGAGCCAGCCCCACCACAGAGCCATCCCCACCACAGAGCCGCCCCACCACAGAGCCATCCCCACCACAGAGCCATCCCCACCACAAAGCCGCCCCACCACAGAGCCGCCCCACCACAGAGCCGCCCCACCACAGAGCCGCCCCACCACAGAGTCATCCCACCACAGAGCCGCCCCACCACAGAGCCGTCCCACCACAGAGCTGTCCCACCACAGAGCCGCCCCACCACAGAGCCGCCCCACCACAGAGCCGTCCCACCACAGAGCCGCCCCACCACAGAGCCGCCCCACCACAGAGCCAGCCCCACCACAGAGCCGTCCCACCACAGAGCCGCCCCACCACAGAGCCGCCCCACCACAGCCGCCCCACCACAGAGCAGCCCCACCACAGAGCCGCCCCACCACAGAGCCGCCCCACCACAGAGCAGCCCCACCACAGAGCCGCCCCACCACAGAGCCGCCCCACCACAGAGCCATCCCACCACAGAGCCATCCCCACCACAGAGCCGCCCCACCACAGAGCAGCCCCACCACAGAGCAGCCCCACCACAGAGCCATCCCCACCACAGAGCCGCCCCACCACAGAGCCGCCCCACCACAGAGCCATCCCCACCACAGAGCCATCCCCACCACAGAGCAGCCCCACCACAGAGCCGCCCCACCACAGAGCAGCCCCACCACAGAGCAGCCCCACCACAGAGCCATCCCCACCACAGAGCCATCCCACCACAGAGCCATCCCCACCACAGAGCCGCCCCACCACAGAGCAGCCCCACCACAGAGCAGCCCCACCACAGAGCCATCCCCACCACAGAGCCGCCCCACCACAGAGCCGCCCCACCACAGAGCCGCCCCACCACAGAGCAGCCCCACCACAGAGCCGCCCCACCACAGAGCAGCCCCACCACAGAGCCATCCCCATCACAGAGCAGCCCCACCATAGAGCCACCCGACCACAGAGCCGCTCCACCACAGAGCAGCCCCACCACAGAGCCATCCCCACCACAGAGCCATCCCCACCACAGAGCAGCCCCACCACAGAGCCATCCCCACCACAGAGCCATCCCCACCACAGAGCAGCCCCACCACAGAGCCATCCCCACCACAGAGCCGCCCCACCACAGAGCCGCCCCACCACAGAGCAGCCCCACCACAGAGCCGCCCCACCACAGAGCCGCCCCACCACAGAGCAGCCCCACCACAGAGCCGCCCCACCACAGAGCCGCCCCACCACAGAGCCATCCCACCACAGAGCCATCCCACCACAGAGCCGCCCCACCACAGAGCCACCCCACCACAGAGCCGCCCCACCACAGAGCCACCCCACCACAGAGCCGCCCCACCACCTATGCCTTCCTGCCCGTCCTTTCGATACAAAGAACATCAAACTCCCAACTATGGCCTTCTTTCAGCCACAACTCAGTGCTGCCCACAACATCATACCGACCAATCTCCTGAAACTGGGAAATATTGAGGAAGGGCCAATCCAGTTTGTTCGAGACGATCTTCGAGGGGAGATCGGAATGTGGCGGGTGCTTTCATGCAGACCGTGTATCCAGAGCATGAGTAAAGCCACAGTCCCGTCTACTCCAGAAACGAGCTCCAACGTGTATGTGCACATTCAACTGTAATGAGCCCATTTATTTTTATTTTTTCATAACTGTTCGCTAAAGTTGAAAATTTGGTGAATATACTTTCTTTATAATTTTATGCTGGTGCACAATGTCATTTCTGGGCCAACGATAACTGTGTATGGGCAGTATTTACACGGCATTCATCTTTACATTCTTAATAAATTTTTAGTGTTGGCGCATGGCCAAGTGGTTAAGGTGACAGTCTAGTGATCTGAAGGTCGCTGGTTCGAGCCTCAGCTGAGGCAGCGTGTTGTGTCCTTGAGCCAGGCATTTAACCACACACTGCTCTGCGACGACACCAGTGCCAAGCTGTATGGGTCCTAATGCCCTTCCCCTGGACAACATCGGTGGCATGGAGAGGGGAAACTTACAGCATGGGCAACTACAAGTCTTCCATACAACTTTGCCCAGGCCTCAGTCATCGTCGAAAATCAATGGACAGCCAAAGAAGAAGAAGAAGAAATTTCTGCAGTTTTAAAAGTTTCCCAAATCTGCTAATTTTTGCTCTATTATATGCCCTCTCTTTAGCTCTTATGTCAGCTGGACTTCCTTTGTTAGCCATGGTTGTGTCATCCTGCCTTCAGATTATTTCTTCCTCTTCGGGATCCTGTGCCTTCCGAATTGCTTCCAGAAATTCCAGTCATTGCTGCTCTGCCATTATCCCTGCCAGTGTTCTTTTCCAATCATCTTGGCCAAGCCTCTGAAACTCCCTTTACTCCACTGTGATGCTGATACATCTGACTTCAGCTTCTCCTCAAATTTCAGGGTGAATTTGATCATATTATGATCATTTTCAAAAGTTAATAAAAGTAAATTTCTTGTTTCTCCAAGTTCCTGCGCAACACAAGCAGTCTGAAATTATATTTGTGTTCAAATTCAAGCAGTCCATCATAACCACAGCAACGCTTTTGGAAAAAAATTGCTGTCCAGTGTTATATTTATGAAAAACATTACAGTGTCTCTTCTTTTTCAGTTGTACTCTCTGTATCGAGGACTTCCATTCCAATTCCGTTGGTTCTGAGGCTGGATGTAGGAACCGTAGCCTCTCCTGATGGTGGGGAAGGAGCCAGCAGACAGGATGGGTGGGGTGGGGCGCTCCTGAGGCGGGACACCCGCGACCTCCTCACGCACCCATTCCAACCCTTCAGACCTGTTCCAGCTTCTCCGGTACCTGAAAGAAGTCTAAAGCAGCAGAAAATGTTGGTAACACTCAGCAGGTCGGTCAGCATGTGTGGAGGGAGAACGTTTCAGGTTTGACCTGGGGAGGAGGAAGAAAGAAAGCCAGTTTTCAGTAACGGAGGAGGATAAAGCGATGGGTAAAGGGGGGGGGGGGGGGGGGAAGTATCTCCGAGAGCGTGAGATCAAGTGGGTGAACGTGGAGCCGGTGCAAGCACATTATGTTTCTGTCCGAGTACTGCGTTGAACATGAGATCAGTACAACCACAACCGGACTGAGCAATACTGAACGGAGACTGTAGATGCTGGAACCTGGAGCAACGGGTCATCAGCCAGAGGAACCCCCAGGGCCGTGTGCTCACCTCGCTGCTGCTGTAAGACTGAACTGCTAACCACGTCACCAAGTCCACTGTTGACACGGCAGGTGCTTGCCCCCATCAAAAGCGGCAGTGAGACATCGTACAGAGTGGCCAGTGGAACGACGTGAGCACAGCAACTTGAATCTCACCATGGACGATACCTAAGAGGTGATGGTGGACTTTCTGAAGGTGCAGACTGACCGCTCCTTACTGCACATACACAGCCCAGCCGTAGTGAGAGTGAGGAGCAAGCACCAAGTTTCTAGGAGTGCACATAGTGAATGGTCTCACCTGGTCCCTCAACACCACCTCTTTGGTCCAGAGAGCACAGCAGCAGCTCCACAACTTGCTCAGCAAATTGAGGTGAGCCAAGCTCTTTCCCTGCTTTTTGGAGGAGCACCATCGAGGGTGCCCTGACCTGCTGAATCAGCATCCAGTACGGGAATTGTAAGGCATCTGACTGCAAGTCCCTACAAAGGATAGTGAGGACCGCTGAGAGGATCATCCGGTCTCCCATCCATCAGAGTAGCCCAGCCGTTAGCATTGCCAATGATCCCTCCCATCCATACAAGAAAATCTCTTTGACCCCCCTACCACCAGGAAATACAGTAGCATTAAGACAAGAAGTGTTAGAATAGGAAACAGCTTCTTCCCCCAGGCCGTGAGACGGACTGAACTTCCTGCCTCTCATTGTGTATGAAGCACCAGTAATGTTAAAACCTTCACTCTTTAACTTGTGTTGGAAACGCACCTCATGCTAAATGTCTGGGATACGTTCAACTATTTGTTAATTTATCTGTGGCAGTAGTACTTTATGTGTTGTGTGTGAGTTATATATACTGTGCTGTGCACCTTGGACTGGAGGAACAGTGTTTTGTTTGACTTTGTACTTCTGTACATTTGGCTGCCAGTAACCTTGAACTTGAATGCACTGTGAACATCTGTACTGACAGTGACCGAACTCGAACTCATTGGGTCAATCGGTGTCTACAGGAACAAAGGAACTATTGACATATCGGGTCAAAACCCTGCTTCAGAATTGATGGTGATGCTTGGAAGTGGTGGTTTTGTCAAACCTATGCTCCCCCGACCTTGAACACGTAACGATCAAATGCCACATGTTCTATTTACCCCAGGGGTTCTCATCCGTGATCCTCACCGAAGTGTACATCGCACCAGCGGCCGACCCTCTTCATCCTGTCTGAGGAGCATTGTATCGATAGTAACCTGTCGCTGAAACTGCTTCTCTGTCTCTGGATGGTGCTATGTAGAGGATGTTCAGAGTTTTCCATAATTGACCGTAGCCTACTCAGCGCCCTTCGCTCAGCTACCGATGTTAAACTCTCCAGTACTTTGCCCACGACAGAGCCCGCCTTCCTTACCAGCTTATTAAGACCTGAGGCGTCCCTCTTCTTAATGCTTCCTCCCCAACACGCCACCACAAAGAAGAGGGCGCTCTCCACAACTGACCTATAGAACATCTTCAGCATCTCACTACAGACATTGAATGACACCAACCTTCTAAGGAAGTACAGTCGACTCTGTGCCTTCCTGCACAAGGCATCTGTGTTGGCAGTCCAGTCTAGCTTCTCGTCTAACTGTACTCCCAGATACTTGTAGGTCTTAACCTGCTCCACACATTCTCCATTAATGATCACTGGCTCCATTAAGAACTTTTAAAAGCTATTATTAATGCTTTTTGAGATAGTGATTTAGATGCATATCATATTTTTTTACTGAGTTAAGTATTGTATGTAATTAGTTTTGCTACAACAAGTGTATGGGACATTGGAAAAAATGCTGAATTTCCCCATCGGGATGAATAAAGTATCTATCTATCTATCTATCTATCTATCTATAATCAGGCACCTCAGATACTGCACGATGCTGTCTCTAAACGAGGAACGGTCCACCCCGACACATTTAAAATCAAAATTGGAGACTTCAGCCAGGTTTGTTCGAAGAAAACCCTGCCCAATTGCCATCAGCATTGACCAGTAGCACTGACAACGTCCAGTACACTACACCACTGTTATACTGAGATGAGGAACGCCTACCGTTCCATGCCCAGACCAGATTTCAGTAAATCAGATCACTTGGCTGTCCCTCTCCTACCTGCACACAGGGGAGGCTAAAGGGCAAAACTCCAGATATTAAAACAACAGAGAGGCTGGTTGTGGGAGGCAGAGGAGTGACTACGGGACTGTTTCAAGATGGCGGACTGGGCTGCGCTCAAGGCCTCCTCTGAGGGAATACACTATGGTTGTAACGAACCAAGTGATTCCTCTCAAAATCATTGGGAGTCTTCCCCAACCAGAAGCCCTGGATGAACCATGAGATCCACAATCTGCTGAGGGACAGATCAGAGGCATTCACGCCTGGAGATCGAGAAGTTACGAGAAGTCCAGGTACGATTTCTAGAAAGCCTTCTCACGGGTGAAGTGGCAATTCCAGACTAAACTTGAAAGAACAAAGGACGCTCGACAGATGTGGCAGGGCCTGAATGCTATCATATCTTAAAAAGTTAAATCAAGTGATGTAGTTAACATCAGGACTTCCCTTCCAGATGAGTTCAATGTCTTCTCTGATCATTTGGCCACCAAAACATGGAGGAACCATCGCAATCTCCCACAGCCCCCGATGATCCTGTGATTTCAAAGGCCAATGTGTGAGCAACTTCAGGAGGGTGAACCCATGTAAAGCATCTGGCTTAGATGGGGGTAGCTGGCCAAGTACTAAGGACCTGTGTTATTCAGCTGGCTGGAGTGTTCACTGAGATCTTTAACCTCTCGCTTCACCAGTCTGAGGTACACACCTGTTTCAAGCAGACTTTCCCGTGCCTAAGAAGAACGTGGTGTGTCAATGACTATCATCCGGTCCCACCTACATCCACACTGATGGAGTGTTTTGAGAAGGTGCTGATGAAACACATCAACTCCTGCCTGAGAAGTGACTTGGATCCGCTCCAGTTTGCCTAAAGGTCCTCTCTGCAACAGGTCCATCTCATTGGCTCCTCACTCAACGCTGGGTCATCTGGACAGCAAAGGTGCATACATCAGGATGCTCTTTATCGCCTACAGCTCAGCATTCAATACCATCACCCCCTCAGCACAGATAGATAGATAGATAGATAGATAGATAGATAGATAGATAGATAGATAGATAGATAGATAGATAGATAGATAGATAGATACTTTATTCATCCCCATGGGGAAATTCAACTTTTTTCCAATGTCCCATACACTTGTTGTAGCAAAACTAATTACATACAATACTTAACTCAGTAAAAAAAATGTGATATGCATCTAAATCACCATCTCAAAAAGCATTAATAATAGCTTTAAAAAGTTCTTAAGTCCTGGCGGTAGAATTGTAAAGCCTAATGGCATTGGGGAGTATTGACCTCTTCATCCTGTCTGAGGAGCATTGCATCGATAGTAACCTGTCGCTGAAACTGCTTCTCTGTCTCTGGATGGTGCTATGTAGAGGATGTTCAGAGTTTTCCATAATTGACCGTAGCCTACTCAGCGCCCTTCGCTCAGCTACCGATGTTAAACTCTCCAGTACTTTGCCCACGACAGAGCCCGCCTTCCTTACCAGCTTATTAAGACGTGAGGCGTCCCTCTTCTTAATGCTTCCTCCCCAACACGCCACAAGATGCACCACAAGCATTTGCTTAGTCCCCTGCCCTACTCAATTTACACCTCTGACGGTGTGGACAGAGCACAACTCCAACAAGTTTGCCGAGGACGACTCTGCTGCAGGCTGAATCAGCCGACAGGAGGGAGAGTGAAGATCCAGCTGAGTGGTGCCATAACAACATCCTCTCGCTCAGTGTCGGTAAGACCAAGGCACTGATTATCGACTTCAGAAGTAGGAAACTGGAGGTCCATGAGTCAGTTCTCATTGTTGGATCAGAAGTGGAGAGGGTCAGCAACTTCGATGGTGTTATCCTTTCAGAGGACCTGTCCTGGGCCCAGCATGTAAATGCAATTACGAAGAAAGCACAGCAGCGTCTCTACTTCCTTAGGAGTTTGCGAAGATTCAGCATGACACCTAAAACTTTGACAAACATTTATAGATGTGTAGTGAAGAGTGGAATGACTGGCTGCATCACAGCCTGGTATGGAAACACCAATGCTGTTTTGAATGGAAAATCCTACAAAAAGTAATAAATACGGCCCAGTTCGTCACAGGTAAAGCCCTTAATTGAGCACATCTACACAGAGCGTTGTCACAGGAAAGCAGCCTCCATCATCAGGGACCCCCACCTGCCGGGACATGATCTTCTCTTGTGGCTGCCGTCAGGAAGAAGGTACAGGAGACTCAGGACTCGTTTTAGAAGTCTGGTCTGTTTTTAACTGCCAAGCAAGAACCTTATGTGATCTTTCACCTAGTTCATAATATCTCTGTTTAGTTCTCATAATTGCTTTTTCTGTTCAATGTGTCTGAAGTGTATTATATTGTAACTTCTTGTTAACAAATTGTCTTCGTTTTTCTTCTGTCATATATCTTTGAGATTCTTTTTCTAATTTTGTAATCTTTTTCCAATTGATCTATTTCTTTCATATATTCCTTCTTAATTTTAGAAGTATAACTTATTATCTGACCTCTCAAATATGCCTTCATTGCTTCCCACAGTATAAATTTGTCATCAACTGAATGTGAATTTGTATCTAAAAAAAACTGAATCTGCTTTTTCATAAAATCACAAAAATCTTGACGTTTTAATAATATTGAATTAAATCATCTATAAATTGATTCCTCTTTATCTATCATTATCAAAGGAGAATGATCTGACAATATTCTTGCTTTATATTCCATATTTTTCACTGTCTTGAATATTCGTTGTTAATAGGAAAAAAAATCTATCCTTGAATAAGTTTTGTGTCTATTTGAATAAAATGAATAACCTCTTTCTTTTGGGTTAATTCTTCTCCATATATCAATCAAGTTTAAATCTTTCATCAGTGCTAGTTAATTTTGCTACTTTTGATTTTGTGACAACCTTTGTTGATCTATCTAAAACTGGATCTAGACAAAAGTTAAAATCTCCACCTATTAATATTTTGTCATGTGCGTTAGCCAAATTCAAAAAGACCTCTTGTATAAATTTTACATAATTATCATTTGGTGCATAAATATTCATAAGAGTCCATAGTTCTGAAAAAATTCGACAATGTATAATTACATATCTCCCCGCCGAATCAATTAATACATTTTGTATTTTAATTGGTAAATTTTTATTAACCAAAATTGCAACTCCTCTCGCCTTTGAGTTAAATGAAGCCACAATAACATTTCCAACCCAATCTCTTTTTAATTTCTGATGTTCTATCTCTGTTAAGTGTGTTTTTAAAAACTTTTTTTTCTCAGCTCAACCTCGTGTCAATTGCTAGGAACTTACGGACTATTCCGGTGGTGTTTAGTGGCTTTCTGAAGATTTACACGAATATTACTGTGTAAACCTAATTGTTGAATGCTATTGTGTAGTGACCCATTGTAGATATTACCACTGGGACAATGTATACCCTGTTCATGTTCCATAGTCTTTCAATTTCCTCTTTTCATTCAGAATATTTCTGGTGTTTTTCATTTATTGATTTCTCTAAGTAGTGTGTGCTTGGAATGGCTGTATCTATTAAATAAGTTGTTATTGCTTGTTTATCCAGGTTTATTATATCTGGACAGTTATCATGGACTGTCCTATCTGTAATAACTGATCAATCATAATATAATCTGTGCTATCCTGACTCCAAAACTGGATAAGGCTTGTACTTTAAAGTGAGATTATTATTTCTTTCTTCTTGTTGTCAAGTTGCTGCGGTCTTTCATTGATCCTGTTACGGTTATTATTCTACGATGGATGTATTGAGTATACCCATGAGAAAATGAAACTCAGGGTTGTAAGTATGTACTTTGGAACTTTTTGAGAGCGGAGAGGGGATACAGCAGTATCGAGAGGGGAAGGAGTGACGCAGGAGTTCGAGGTGACCGGTGGACTGAAGACGGGTGTACCATGACAGACAGAGGCACAAGAGATTCTGCTGGTCCAGAGCAGAAACATCGACAGTTCCACCAGCTTCAAAAGGCAGCAGCATCCGTCATTAAGGACCCTCACCGGCCTGGAAATGCCCCCGTTCTAATTACTACCATCAGGGAGGAGGCACAGGAGCATGAAAACACACCCTGAATGATTCAGTTAGAGCAGGGATGGCCAGCCTGTGGCGCATTGGATGATTAGAAGTGGGGCATTGCACCCCTGTGATAATAATAAAAAAGTAACTACTCATGCAAAAAGTATTAACAAAAAACCGATTTGTAGAAAGGAAAATCTATAACGGGAATTCAAGTAGCTTAGAGCTAGAAATGGGTTTTACTGAGAATAAATCTAAAACTTAGCAATTATTTTTAGCGATTTTATTATTTCGTGCACATCTTTTGGCGAATGTTATCTTCTTTCACATTAATCTGTTTCCAATTTTAAAAAAATGTTCAAATGAGTCAAACTAGGAAAGAAGGACATTCGTTCTGCAGTCGTTCCATAACTGTTCAATACACATTTGATATTTGTTTGATCCTGAGGCGCCGGGCATCTGCACCAGCGGTGCGTCGCAGGTTTTCCCCAGTCAGTTTACAATTGACACTCGTGCGCTACGGAGTTGTGCTTTGCTTGTCCTTTGTGAACATTTGCAGTTTTGTACTTTTTTGAAAATTAAACCTTGTTTTTACATTCAGCTACCCATCACAGTGCAAAAGGAAATGAGCAAAAGGAAAGCAGAAAGTGATAGTAAGCGTGAATTCAATGAACAGTGGGAAAATGAGTTCCTATTTATAACGGGTCCGTCAGGAAAACCGTTGTGCATTGTTTGTGGAAACACTCTCTCACATAATAGAAGACATGATCTTAACAGACACTATAAAACACAACATCAGACTGAAATAGAAGGAAAACTGAAGCTAGTGATTGGGTCTGAGTTACGGAGAGAATATGCGATTAAGAAAAAGGAAGAAATCAAAAGAAGACAAATATATTTGTTAAAAGTCTCATTAAGGTAAGTAATGTTTCTCTTTTTATATTAAATCACTATATCATGTAAAAATGCTGAATATGTCTATGTTAACATATTTTACAATTTTTGAGTGGAGGGACAAGAGTTGTACTGAACTCGTGCGTGAGGTTGGCCAGCCCTGAGTTACAGCCTCCTGCCCTAGGCCATCAGATTTCCAAACGGGCCATGAACAACACCTTGCTGTTTCTCTTCTGTAGTCTGCTTCTTGTCGCTGACAGTAACGTTTCTGTCTGCTGCCACAACACAACAATATAAACCGTCTTCTTTTCACTTCCCTCCGTGGACGCTGACTGACTGGCTGAGTCCCCCAGATGCCCGAGGTGAGAGGCAGCCGGGGAGAGGAGCAGAGGTGGGGTGTCGAGGCAGTGCCAGGCAGGGACCCGAAAGGGAGAGAGGGGAGGACGGAGGAAAAGCAGATGGAGTGAGGTGGGGGGGGGGGGGGAGTGGAGAGTGAAGGTTGGGGTCTGCTGCTGGAGGGAGATAAGGAACACAAAGGGCAGGTAGCACTAGTCTCTGTAGGTAAAGGATGTGAAAATGCGGACCATTAGGGAAAGGGTGAACGACAGTTGGAAGCAAACTGGTGGTGGGGTGGGGGAAAGAGTGTGGTTGGATCCAGGAGGGGGAGAGCGACAGAGATGGGTAAGGTGGGGGAAGGCAGGGTCTGGAGTGGGAAACGGGACATGAATGGTGGGACTGGAGAAGGACCAGAAGGAGAGAGGGAAAGTGAGAAAGATGCTTATTTATTCAGGGGTAAACAGGCCATTCCAGCCCAATGAGCCAGCACCGCCCAGTTATACCCACGTGACCGTTAACCTACTGAGCCATACGCTTTTGGAACGTGGGAGGAAACCCACACGGTCATGGGGAGAACGTAATTACAGACAACGGCACGACTGAAGCCAGGTCGTTGGTGCTGTACTAGTCTTACACTAGCTGCTGTGCCACACTGGCATCCCGGGGATTTCAGCATTTCTCCGCCAGGCCGATCGAATCAGGAGAGAGAGAGAAAGGAGGCCACACACACATCCAGGACTGAGGTTTTAAAAGAAGCATTTGTGGGCTTCTGGCATTTCCTTCCTGGCAGCCAAATGGAATCAGGAGCGAGGGAAGAGGCATCTCGGGTTTCTGCCACTGAGTCTGGTGCTGTGGCTCGGAAGGGAAGTGAGGAGAAGGGGGCCGCGGTGGTGATAGGGGATTCCATAGTTGGAGGACCAGACAGGAGGCTCTGTGGGTGCAACAAAGACACGCTGATGGTGTGTTGTGTCGCAGGCGCCAGGGTGACGGCTGTCTTGGATTGGGCCCACGGCATTCTGAAGGGGGAGGGTGAGCAGCCAGAAGTCTTGGTACATATTAGCACCAATGACATAGGTAGACAAGGTGAAGAGGTCCTGAAGAGAGATTTTAGGGAGCTGCAGGAACTCCCAAGTAGTAATCTCTGGATCGTTGCCTGTGCCATGCACCAGTGAGAGTAAGAATGGAATGATTTGGCAGGTGACTGCGTGGTTGAGGAACTGGTGCAGGGGGCAGGAGTTCAGATTTATGGATCATTGGGATCTCTTATGGGGGGAGGTATGACCTGAACAAAAGGGACAGGTTACATCGAAACAAGAGGGGAACCAATATCCTTGCAGGCAGGTTTGCTAGAGCTGCTGGGGAGGGCTTAAACTGGGGGAACTGGAGTAATATGACTGAGGATAGGGCTGTTGGCTTACATGTGTGTAGTGTGACTGACATTTACCACAGGCAGACGATAGGGTAAAACTGCAGTCAGTGGGATGGGTTTTATTGTAACAGGGACAAATTCAAAAAGGGTGACACCTACAGGACAGATTGTGTTATATTTGAATGTACACGGTATACAGAATAGATGATCTTGTAGCACAGTTAGAGATCGGCAGGTATGACGTTGTGGGCATCGCTGAGTTGTGGCTGAAAGAAGGTCATAGTTGGGAGCTTAACATCCAAGGATGCACATTGTACAGATGGATGTATTGTGTAGGGGGGTGGAGTAGCTCTGTTGGTAAAAATGAAATTAATCCTTTGAAAGATGTGACATAGGATCAGAAGTAGAATTGTTGTGGGTAGAGTTAAAATACTGTAACATTAAAAAGACCTTGATGGGAATTATATACATAACTCCAAACATTAGCCAGGATGTAGGCTACAAATAACAGGAGACAGAAAATGCACGTCATAAGGACAATGTTACAATAGTCATGAGGGGTTTCAATATGCAGGTAGTTTGGGAAAATCAGGTTGGTGCTGGATCCCAAGAGATGGGATTTCTAGAGTGCCTATGAGATGGCTCTTTAGACCAGCTTGTAGTTGAGCCCACTAGGGGATCAACTATTCTGGACTGGGCGTTGTGTAAATGAACCAGATTTGATTAGGGAGCTTAAGGTAAAGGAACCCCCAGCAGTCAGTGGTCATAATACGATCAAATTCACCCTGAAATTTGAGAGGAAGATGCTGAAGTCAGATGTATCAGAATTGCAGTGTAGTATACAGAGGCATGAGACAGGAGCTAGCCAAAGTTGATTGGAAGGGGACACAAGCAGGGTTGACGGTAGAGTAGCAATGGCTGCAGTTTCTGGCAGCAATCTGGAAAGTGTAGGAGAAGATGAAGTATTCTAAAGGCTGAGTGAGGCACCGTGGCTGATAAGAAAAGTCAAGGCCAATATAAAACCAAAAGGGAGACCATATAAAAGAGCAAAATTAGTGTTAAAGTAGAGGATTGGGAAGCTTTTAAATACCGACAGAAGGCAACTAAAAAGCCATAAGAAACGGAAAAGATGAAATATGAGGAATTTCTTCAGCCGGAGTGGTGAGTCTGTGGAATTCGTTGCCAAAGGCGGCTGTGGAGGCCAAGTCACTGGCTGTATTTAAGGCCGAGGTTGATAAGATTCTTGATAGGTCAGAACATGAAGGGATACGGGGAGAAGGCAGGAGATTGGGGCTGAGAGGGAAAACGGACCAGCCATGATGAAATGGCGAGCAGAATGGATGGGTTGAATGTCTTAACTCTGCTCCGATGTCCTGTGTTAGTCCGTGCGTTACATTCCAGGGCTGTTCATAATTTGAGCCGTTTGTAGGTTGGGGGCGAACAGAATCAGTGAGTGGGAGACAATCATAAACACAGCAGTGATGGGATAGTGGGAATAGCAGGTGCCAGCCACCCTAACCAAGTCAGTGAGTGATTGTACGCAGCCCCCGATTGTTGTGGCTCAGTTCGGTGGGATGGGGAGTAGTCTGGGTGGGGGGAGGAAAGGTCCGGATCTTGACCGGTAGAAGGTTCCTATAGCTCTACAGCAGTCCCCCCCCCCCCCCACCATCCATCCCCCCGTCTCTCACCCATCGGATTGTCCATCTGCATGTATTGTCCACAAGATGGGCATTTGCAACCCAGAGAGGGAAGCCTGGATTCAATTCTCCAACTCCTCTGTGTGGGTCAGAACTGGCTGCCTCTGCCCGATGAGTCGTTCAGTTCTTTGGCTGAATGTGTGGCGACATTTGCGGGCTGCCCCTAGCACGTTCTTGGGCAGGTTGGTTGTTAACGTGATAAATAAATCTGAGTCCGAATTGATAGACAATAGACAATAGGTGCAGAAGTAGACCATTCGGCCCTTCGAGCCTGCACCACCATTCTGAGATCATGGCTGATCATCTACTATCAATACCCGGTTCCTGCCGTCCCTATATCCCTTGATTCCCCTATCCATAAAATACCTATCAAGCTCCTTCTTGAAAGCATCCAGAGAATTGACCTCCACTGCCTTCCGAGGCAGTGCATTCCAGACCCCCACAACTCTCTGGGAGTTGTTTTTCCTTAACTCTGTCCTAAATGACCTACCCCTTATTCTCAAACCATGCCCTCTGGTACTGGACTCTCCCAGCATCTGGAACATATTTTCTGCCTCTATCTTGTCCAATCCCTTAATAATCTTATATATTGCAATCAGATCCCCTCTCAATCTCCTTAATTCCAGCATGTACAAGCCCAGTCTCTCTAACCTCTCTGCGTAAGACAGTCCAGACATCCCAGGAATTAACCTCGTGAATCTACGCTGCACTTCCTCTACAGCCAGGATGTCCTTCCTTAACCCTGGAGACCAAAACTGTACACAATACTCCAGGTGTGGTCTCACCAGGGCCCTGTACAAATGTAAAAGGATTTCCTTGCTCTTATACTCAATTCCCTTTGTAATAAAGGCCAACATTCCATTAGCCTTCTTCACTGCCTGCTGCACTTGCTCTTTCACCTTCAGTGACTGATGAACAAGGACTCTGAGATCTCTTTGTATTTCTCCCTTACCTAACTCTACACCGTTCAGATAATAATCTGCCTTCCTGTTCTTACTCCCAAAGTGGATAACCTCACACTTATTCACATTAAACGTCATCTGCCAAGTATCTGCCCACTCACTCAGCCTATCCAAGTCACCCTGAATTCTCCTAACATCCTCATCATGTCACACTGCCACCCAGCTTAGTATCATCAGCAAACTTGCTGATGTTATTCTCAATGCCTTCATCTAAATCGTTGATGTAAATCGCAAACAGCTGTGGTCCCAATACCGAGCCCTGTGGCACCCCACTAGTCACCACCTGCCATTCTGAGAAACACCCATTCACCGTTACCCTTTGCTTTCTATCTGCCAACCAGTTTTCTATCCATGTCAATATCTTCCCCCCAATGCCATGAGCTCTAATTTTACCCACCAATCTCCTATGTGGGACCTTATCAAATGCCTTCTGAAAATCGAGGTAACACTACATCCACTGGATCTCCCTTGTCCAACTTCCTGGTTACATCCTCAAAAAACTCCAATAGAATAGTCAAGCATGATTTGCCCTTGGTAAATCCATGCTGGCTCAGCCCAATCCTATCACTGCTATCTAGATATGCCACTATTTCATCCTTAATAATGGACTCTAGCATCTTCCCCACTACTGATGTTAGGCTGACAGGATGATGGTTCTGTTTTCTCCCTCCCTCCTTTCTTAAAAAGTGGGATAACATTAGCCATTCTCCAATCCTCAGGAACTGATCCTGAATCTAAGGAACATTGGAAAATGATTACCAATGCATCCGCAATTTCCAGAGCCACCTCCTTTAGTATCCTAGGATGCAGACCATCTGGACCTGGAGATTTGTCAGCCTTCAGTCCCATCAGTCTACTCATCACCGTTTCCTTTCTAATGTCAATCTGTTTCATTTCCTCTGTTACCCTATGTCCTTGGCCCATCCATACATCTGGGAGATTGCTTGTGTCTTCCCTAGTGAAGACAGATCTAAAGTACTTATTAAATTCTTCTGCCATTTCTGTTTCCCATAACAATTTCACCCAATTCATTCTTCAAGGGCCCCAACATTGTTCTTAACTATCTTCTTTCTCTTCACATACCTAAGAAAGCTTTTGCTATCCTCCTTTATATTCCTGGCTAGCTTGCGTTTGTATCTCATTTTTTTCTCCCTGTATTGCCTTTTTAGTTAAGTTCTGTTGTTCCTTAAAAATTTCCCAATCATCTGTCCTCCCACTCACCTTAGCTCTGTCATACTTCCTTTTTTTTAATGCTATGCAATCTCTGACTTCCTTTGTCAACCACTGTGGCCCCTTTCCCCCCTTTGAATCCTTCCTTCTCCGGGGGATGAACTGATTTTGCACCTTGTGCATTATTCCCAAGAATACCTGCCATTGCTGTTCCACTGTTTTTTTCTGTTAGGATATCCGTCCAGATAACTTTGGCCAGCTCCTCCCTCATGGCTCCATAGTCTCCTTTGCAACACTGACACCTCCGATCTACCCTTATCCTTCTCAAATTGCAGATAAAAACTTATCATATTATGATCACTACCTCCTAATGGCTCCTTTACTTCAAGATTGCTTATCAAATCCTGTTCATTACATAACACTAAATCCAGCATAGCCTTGTCCCTGGTTGGCTCTCGTACAAGCTGTTCCAAGAATGCATCCCGTAGGCACTCTACAAACTCCCTATCCTGGGGTCCAGCACCAACCTGATTCTCCCAGTTCACCTGCATGTTGAAATCCCCCATAACTACTGCAACATTACCTTTGCCACATGCCAATGTTAACTCCCTATTCAACTTGCACCCAATATCCATGCTACTGTTTGGTGGCCCGTAGACAACACCCATTAGGGTCTTTTTGCCCTTACTGTTCCTCAGTTCTATCCACACAGACTCTACTTCTCCTGATCCTATGTCCCCCCTTGCAAAGGACTGAATCTCATTCCTCACCAACAGGGCCACCCCACCCCTTCTGCCCACATTTCTGTCCCTACGATAGCACGTATAACCTTGAACATTCATTTCCCAGGTCTGATCTCCCTGCAGCCATGTCTCCATTATCCCAACATCATAGTTACCCATTCGCACCTGGGCTTCAAGCTCATCTGCCTTATTTCTGACACTTTGTGCATTCAGATATAGAATTTTTAGCCCATTTCTCCTCTCTCTGTTTAAATCGCTGCCTATTGTGCTTAACCCAGCTCCCCGAACTCCCATCAGGCTATACGCCCCTTGAATTTTGTTGTCCTTCCTAAATTTACTTATTCTTTCTGCACATTTAACTCCATGTTCCGTCAGACCATCCCTCTGTACATGTATCCTCCTTATCACTTGTTCTGCCTCACCTTTCTCTACTACACATTTAATATTCCGGAACCGTGTAGTCCCCACCTGTCCTTTATTCTTCATCTCGCTATCCTCTCTCACATTCTGGATCCCTGCCCCCTGCAAATTTAGTCTAAACACCCCCCCCCCCCCAAGAAGCACTAGCAAACTTTCCTGCAAGAATGTTAGTACCACTCCAGTTCAGGTGTAAACCGTCCCGTCGGAACAGATCCCACCTTCCCTGGAACAAAGCCCAATTATCTACAAACCTGAAGCCCTCCCTCCTGCACCATCCTCTCAGCCACGTATTAATCTTTTTAATCCTTCTGTTCCTTGCCTCACTCGCACGTGGCACAGGTAGCAATCCTGAGATTGTTACCCTGGAGGTCCTGCCCTTCAGCTTCGCACCTAACTCCCTGAACTCACTACGCAGGACCCCCTCACTCATCCTACCCACGTCGTTGGTCCCTACATGGACCACAACATCTGGGTTCTTGCCCTCCCTCTCGAGAATAACCTGCACCCGATCTGAGATGTCCCGGACCCCGGCACCAGGGAGGTAACATACCATCCGAGACTCCCGATCTTCCCCACAAAATCTCCTATCTGCTCCCCTGACTATAGAATCCCCTATCACTACCGCTCTCTTCTCTTCCCTCCTCCCCTTCCTAGTCAAGGGTCCAACCTCAGTGCCAGAGACAGGACCACTGCAACTTGTTCCTGGCAGGTCATCTCCACCAACAGTATCCAAAACGGTATACTTATTGTTGATGGGAACGGCCACAGGGGTGCTCTTCTCTCTCTGTCTTCTCCCCCTGCCTCTCTTGACTGTCACCCATTTGCCTACCTCCTGTCTTTTCGGTGTGACTACCTCCCAATAACTCTTATCTATCTCTGCCTCTGCCTCCCGAATGATCCGTAGTTCATCCAGCTCTTGCTCCAATTCCCTAACTCGGTCTGATAGGAGCTGCAGCTGGATGCACCTATTGCAGGTGTGGCCATCAAGGACAACTGGGTTGACCCTGACCTCCCACATACGGAGCACACCACTGCTCTAACTGTCTCCCCCATCACCTGATCCCAGATTAGTCACAATAAATGAAAAAAGTACCTACCGACCTTACCTTTTTTACCTCAGCAAGCACGTACTCAGGCTCACTGATTTCCTCTCCGAAGTCCTCTTGCGCTGAAGCCCACTAAGCCAAAGCCCAGCACTCTGCTACCGCGCACTCCTCTCGACGTGATCTCCTCTCACTCTCCTGAACCCCAGAGTACAGACCTTAATCTCTCCTCGTGGGACAATTCCATCCCGCCCCTTCCTCCCTCTCCCCAATGCCTCCCCCAAGGTTTGATCTGGTGAACCTCCTCTGCAGGAAGCAATGTTCCAGGGCTGGTCTCACCAGGGGCCAGCATCATTTGAGCAAGGAATCTACTCTTGATGTCGTAACGGTTGGCGGAGAAAATGAAGGAGCTGCCCGAGACAAAGGAGGCGTACAGTTTAATAGCAAGCGGCCGTCTCGGTCGCTTTTCTTGTGATCGCAGCACATTTTGGACATTGTTGATGTGCCACAAGTTTGATTCACCGATTTACTGGTGGGAGCAGGGGCAATGGCTGCGTGGCCTTGGTTGTAGTGAGGACTCTGGGCCTCAAGCCACGGTGTTGCCTGATTACAGCCGCCAGAAGCAGTGTGCTCCACCGGGGGGGAGTGCAGCATCTGGGATGGACCCCCCCCCCCCGCAGTGTTCGCTCGGCAGTAGACAAGCTCTATGGTGGCTTGAATCAGGCTGCATCTTACTGATAGCTTTATGTGCTTGCTGTCTCACACATGCTACATGTGTGCTTTGTGCTGCATGTGATTGTTGGTTCTGTGTTTTTAACACTGGCCCCGGAGTAACGCTGCCTCGTTTGGCTGTGTTTGAATGACAATTACACTTGAACTAAATACACAGCTCTCCCAAAGTGCCTTCCTGACTCCAGTCCTATTTTCCTGTAGGTGGCCCCTCTCTCGCTGAATTTTCCTATCCCCGTACCTCTCCAAATGTATTGGCTGTCCCCACTTCCTCTGGCAGCTCCTGCCACGTACCCACCACTCAAGACCCTTTTCAATCTTTCCCCTCTCACCTTAAGCTAGTTTTCCCCTACCCTGGGGAAAAAGGACTGTGACCACAGTATCTGTGCTTCTCATAATTACATAAACCTCAATAACCGTTCAGTCCCCTTCACTCCGAACTGCCCTGCCTCTCCTCATGACTCTACCACTCCAGTCCCAGCAATGCCCTCAGGAATCCTTTCCGTGCCCTCCTGTGGTGACCAGAACCAGTACGGTCTCGGCAGCAACTTGTACTGTAACACGGAGTCCGCGGAACGTTCGATGGAGATCCGGGAGCTGCAGAGTGGGAGGGGTCACAAACCACCTACTGGAGGTTCTCAGCGGGGTCCATGAGGCATCGACACAGGGTCTTCACCCACACCGCCAACTGTCCCTCCCCTCCTGCTCGAGGGAATGAGCGTCCACCTTTGTAATCAGCCGCCTGAGCAGAGAGGAGGGCAAGTGAGCGAGGTGAGGCTCCAGCACACCACGAGGTAACTCACAAGCTGAGCGGGATCGTGCTCGTGGATGGCCGACGGTCCCCACACGCAAAAAATAAATCGAACGGCAAATGAAGGGTAACTATGGAGACGCAGGGCTCAGAGAAGCATAACACAGTTCGGTTTAATGGATCGTTTCTCTCCCTTCACAGTGACAACACTGGCCCCCAGCTGCCACCCGCCTTCCTGCTCCGATGCCCCAGCGTCCATGTCCCCTCCCAGTGCTGGGGTCGGGGGTGTACAGCGGACCGAGACAACGTAACCCGAGAAATTAGAAGCTGATGCGCCTCGACATCAAAAGAGGATCCCACAAAACCAGATGCAAACTGTTCTGGCGAGTGCCATCAAACAAGTGAGGTGGGTGTGTGTGTGTGTGTGTGTGTGTGGGGGGTGGTGGGGGTCTGCAGAGGGAGGCACATGGTGTGGGATCACAAAGTAATGTGGGGGGGGGGTTAACAGGCTTCACCCAACCACCCCCTTGCCCTGCCGTCATCGAGTTCCTCCTCTCAAGGCCAGAACCAGGTGGAGCACGGACCCTCCTTGTATCTTATAGTCCGCTGCTGTTTTCTCATCATTCCTGTTGTGAAAAGGAAATTGCGTTATCAAGGTCCATCCCATTCCTTCCTCATTCTCAGCCGACCCGGATACAACCCCTCCCCGAAATCTGAGCCACTCACGAGGGTTTAACTGGCGATGAGGAGGCGTACCAGAGATAGAATGGCTGCTTGAGTGCTGTCATAACTACAACCTTGTCCTCAAGATCAGCAAGGCCATAAGATACAGGAACGGAATCAGGCCATTTGGCCCATCGAGTCTGCTCTACCATTTCATCCTGGCTGACCTATTTTTCCTGTCAGCCCCAATCTCTTGCCTTCTTCCCTGACCAATCAACCTCTGCCTTACATATACATGAACACTTGCCCTCCGTAGCTGCCTGTGACAACAAACTCCACAGGTTAACCACTCTCTGGCTAAAGAAATTCCTTCTCCTCTCCATTCTAAAAGGGCATCCCCTCTATTGTGAGGCTGTGTCCTCTTGTCTTAGACTCTCCCGCCACAGGACCCAGCCGCTCCTCATCCGCTCTATCAAAGCCTTTCACCACTTGACACGTTTCAATTAGGTCACCTCTTATTTTTCTGAGTTCCAGTGAATACAAGCCCAGAGCCATCAAACACTCTTTATATGACAAGCCATTCAATCCTGGAATTATTTTCGTGAGCCTCCTTTGAACCCTCTCAGTTTCAGCACATCTTTTCTTAGATAAGGGGTCCAGAACTGCCCACAACACTCCAAGTGAGGCCTCACCAGTGCTTTATAAAGTCTCAACATTACATCCTTGCTTTCATATTCTAGTCTTGAAATGAATACTAACGTTGCATTTGATCTCAACCTGCAAATTAACCTCTAGGGAATCCGACACAAGGTTCCCAAGTCCCTTTCTGCCTCTGTTTTTTTTGCATTTTCTCTCCATTTAGAAAATAGTCAATCCTTTCATTTCTTCTACCAAAGTGCATGACCATACATTGTATTCCATCTTCCACTTCCTCGTCCATTCTCCTAATCGGTCTAAGTTTTTCTATAGCCTCTCTACTTCCTCAAAATTACCCGCCCCTCCATCTATCTTCTTACTATCTAGTAACTTTGCAACAAAGCCATCAATTCCATCATCCAAATCATTGACAAAACAAAAATGTAGTAAGAAGTGGTCCCAACACAGACCCTGTGGAACACAACAAGTCACCGGCAGCCGGCCAGGAAAAGCTCTCTTTGCCTCCTCCCGTTCAGTTTATTCAGGCTAGAATCTTTCCTGTAATATCATGGGTGCAGAGCTTGTTAAACAGCCTCATGTATGGCACCTTAGAGCAACAGGCCATTCAGCCCATCGAGTCTGCTCACCATTCCATCATGGCTGATCCTGGATCCCAGTCAACCCCACACACCCGCCTTCTCGCCATATCCTTTGATGCCCTGACCGTTCAGGAAACCATCAGCATCAATATACCCGTGGACTTGGCCTCTGTGGTAGAGCATTCCACAGATTCACTCCTCTCTGGCTAAAAAAAAAATCCTTTTCTAGAAAGTCCCCCCTCAATTTTGAGGCTGTGCCCTGTAGCTCTGGATACCCCCACCATAGGAAACATCCTCTCCACATCCACCCTATCTAGACCTTTCAACAGTCAGTAAGTTTCAATGAGATCTCTACCTTGTTCTAAATTCCAGTGTGTACAGGCCCAAAGCTGGCAAAGTTGCTGAAGCCTCCCCACCATCAAGGACATCTTCAAAATGCAGCACCTAAAGAAAATGGCATCCAGGACACGCCCTCTGTTCATTACTACCATCAGGGAGGAGGTACAGGAGCCTGAAGGCACACACTCAGCGATTCAGGAACAGCTTCTTCCCCTCTGCCATCAGGGAGGAGGTACAGGAGTCTGAAGACCCACACTCAACATTTCAGGAACAGCTTCTTCCCCTCCACTATTAGATTTCTGAATGGTCAATGAACCCATGAACACTACCTCACTATCTTGCTGTCTTTTTGCAATATTTATCTATTTCTTCCTGTAACATATAGTATTTTTTAATGTCCAGCACTGTATCTTGGCCCGAAACGTCGACAGTGCTTCTCCCTACAGATGCTGCCTGGCCTGCTGTGTTCCACCAGCATTCTGTGTGTGTTGTGTGAGTATTTTTTAATGCCCAGCACTGTACTGCAGCCACAAAAGAGAAACAAATTTCATGACACCTGACTCTGACTCTTTCTGCACCCTGGTTATAGGAGTGTGAGCGACTGTGCGTGTCCGCCCACCTGTTCAGGCACCCGGTCTTCTCTCCCAAGTAACTGAAGCCCAGAGCAGTTCCCCGCAGCACGAGGTAAGCGCGGGCGCGGATCTTCCTCCTCCCAGCCATCACCGTAACCACCCTCCCCGCCATTGTAACCACACCCCCCCATGCCCCCGAACACTCACATCTGTTTTCCACTGTAGATGAGGCGCTGCTGTTGTGGGGGAATCCCCTCCTTCTCCTCCACGCGCTCTTTAATCCTCTCCACCTGCCCAGCAGAAAGAAGCCACTTGGTTCAGCAGAACAGCATCCCCCCCCCCGAGCTCTGGCCTGCCTGGATACAGTCACTGCACCGAAACAGGTCCTTCAGCCCATTACATCCACGCCGGACCCCTCCCTCCCATCTACACTGCCCCTACTTGCCTGCTTCAGGACCGTTTTGTCTGACTGAAGCCTCACGAACCAGCTCAGCCACGCCAACCGTGATCTCTGCCCCCGCCACACAAAACACTCGGAGATGGAGGCAGAGTTAAGATGGAGCTAAACGGCGACCCCTTTGCTTGCACCTTCCGAAACAGCTCTATTTCCATCTTTAATATCTCTTATTTTTCCCTTTCAGGGTTCTTTGGGAGACCCTGACCTGGAGATACACACTGACTTTGGTTCTTTGAGGGATCGGGACCCGTTCTCGGGGTTTCAACACCAGCCACTGTTCGGCACGCCAAGGGGTCGGCCTGTGAGGTGGCCTGGTGATTCAGGACCGGCCATTGTTCGGCACACCAAGGGGTCGGCCTGAGAGGTGGCCTGGTGTTTCAGGACCGGCCGTTCGGCACACCAAGGGGTCGGCCTGAGAGGTGGCCTGGTGTTTCAGGACCGGCCGTTCGGCACACCAAGGGGTCGGCCTGAGAGGTGGCCTGGTGTTTCAGGACCGGCCGTTCGGCACACCAAGGGGTCGGCCTGAGAGGTGGCCTGGTGTTTCAGGACCGGCCGTTCGGCACACCAAGGGGTCGGCCTGAGAGGTGGCCTGGTGTTTCAGGACTGGCCGTTCAGCACACCAAGGGGTCGGCCTGAGAGGTGGCCTGGTGATTCAGGACCGGCCATTGTTCGGCACACCAAGGGGTCGGCCTGAGAGGTGGCCTGGTGTTTCAGGACCGGCCGTTCGGCACACCAAGGGGTCGGCCTGAGAGGTGGCCTGGTGTTTCAGGACCGGCCGTTCGGCACACCAAGGGGTCGGCCTGGTGTTTGGTGTTTGGAAGACTAAGATCTCGGGGCTCTGGAGACAGGCAGATCCAGGGTCGGTGTCACAGTGGGAGACTCGCGTGTCATCGGGGAGGCCGGAAAATCTTTCGCTATGGGCCCAAAGACCCGAGATCTTTGCGATCTTCTTGCACAGGGCTCGTGAAAAGCAACGAACGGACCTTTTAAGGTTGTAAACCAGCAGGTTGTTATGTCTCCCGGGGGACACCTCCCTCTCCCTTGCCAGGTAGCCAGTGTGCTTTTTGTTTTGCCGGTGGGGGGAGGGGGGAGTTGCTCGCCGCTGCTAACGCACGGGCTGGGGAGTTCAGGGTTCCCACATTTCATTCTTTGGGGCACTTGTCTGTTTTTGTGGATGTTTTGCAAAGAAAAAGAATTTCCCGATGTATATTGTACACATTTCCCTGACATTAAATTGAATCCTTCAACCCATTTCATCCTGTGTTCCCATTCCAGGGCTTCACGGACCCCTCGGTTAACGGCATAAAAGAGGTTGGGAACCCCTGCCCTTTGCCATTCCCATCCTTGCATTAGTACAACTGACTTTAACGGTACCTGCCTCCTACCAGCTCGTTCCACATACCCCACCCTCCCCACTTCTTTGGGGAAAAAAGACTGACCATCCGCCACATCTGTGCCCCGCATAATTGTATCAACCTTTACAAGTTCATCCCTCAGAGTCCAACTCCGCCATTCCATCAAGGCAGATTTATTTGCCCTCTCAACCCCTTTCTCCCCGTAACCCTTGACCCCCTTACTCATCGAGGACCTCCCCTCCACTTTAAATATACCTAATGACTTGGTCTCCACCCTCTGGCTAAAGGAATTCGTCAGCTCTGTTCTGAAGGGATGGTCTTGCACTCTGAGGCTGTGTCGTCTGGTCCCAGGCTTAAAGGACACACCCACTCTACCTAGGCCTTTCCATTGAATACGACAGATTTCAATGCTATAGCCCCTTGTACTTCTGAATTCCAGCAACTCCAGAGTCATCAAACATTCCCCGTACATTAACCCTTTCATTTCCAGGATCATTGTTTTGTGAATCTCCTCTGGACTCTCTGCTTTAGAAGTGGGGCCAAAACTGCTCACAATATTATTGTCATTTAACCACATACACGTATACTGTCAAACGAGACGTTTCTCCGAGCCAGGGAGTAAAGCACAGTAGTAAGGCCAAATTTGGAATATTGTGTACAGTTCTGGTCACCGAATTATAGGAAAGATATCAATAAATTAGAGAGAGTGCAGAGACGATTTACTAGGATGTTACCTGGGTTTCAGCACTTAAGTTACAGAGAAAGGTTGAACAAGTCAGGTCTCTATTCATTGGAGCGTAGAAGGTTGAGGGGGGAATTGATCGAGGTATTTAAAATTTTGAGAGGGATAGATAGAGTTGACGTGAATAGGCTGTTTCCATTGAGAGTAGGGGAGATTCAAACGAGAGGACATGATTTGACAGTTAGGGGGCAAAAGTTTAAGGGAAACACGAGGGGGTATTTCTTTACTCAGAGAGTGATAGCTGTTTGGAATGAGCTTCCTGTAGAAGTAGTAGAGGCCAGTTCAGTTGTGTCATTTAAGGTAAAATTGGATAGGTATATGGGCAGGAAAGGAGTGGAGGGTTATGGGCTGAGTGCGGGTAGGTGGGACTAGGTGAGATTAAGAGTTCGGCACGGACTAGGAGGGCCGAGATGGCCTGTTTCCATGCTGTGATTGTTATATGGTTATAGTACATATAACACACAATAACTTGTGAAAGCAAGGATAAAACTTACAGATGAATTACACATAAAGAACGTAATTTAAACATTGTAGGGTATGGAACAGATTAACCAGTGACACTTCAAATGCGACAGGAAGTTCTGAAGCCTAACGGCCTGAGGGAAGAAACTGTTTCCCATCCTAATGGCTGAGTTCCTGCAGCATTTTGTGATTGTCCCTCTGGGTTTCCAGCCCCTGCAGAATCTCTTGTGGTTACACAAGGCTTCACGCCTTACCTCAGTACACGTGACAGTAATAAACGAGTTACCCGAGGCAGCCGAGATCTCACCTTGTCAGTGGGTTCGATGTCGATTTCAATCTCCTTCCCGGTCAGTGTCTTAAAGGAAAGAAAGAGGGAGGTCAGTGTGAACTAGAGGAGCAGATGTATAGAGATTTCAGCAAGCAAGGGACTTTAACTTCCTCCCTAACACTGACTGGGCCAATGATATTGGAATTTGATTAGCACGTCCAAGAAAACTTCCTTTACGAATATATAGAGGAACCTAGTAGAGAGAACGCTCCTGTGCCTCAATGACCCGGAGGACCAAGTTGGCTGGAGTCAGGGCTTTGCGCTTTGGCCCTTGGTCAGGTCACCCATGCCAAACGGGTCAGGGGGCAGAGGCCAGACTGAGAGCGGTCCATCGGTCCTCCAGGTTCAGGGGTTCAGCTGACTGATCAAAAATTTGTTTCAGAAACCGTAATGAAGAGTCCTTCTTTACAGAGGGAGATGGAGGACCTTCAGCGCTGCCCTAAATGCCAGCGGTGTAACGGGCAGTAAGTAAATAAAGAGAACATAGAACATTACATTATGGCAGAGTTCAGGCCATTCAGCCCACAATGTTGTGACCACCCTTTAACCTACTCTAAGGCCTGGACCCGTCTGTGGGCAGTGGTGGAAGTGTCTGTCAGTGAGCGGTCATCATTTTATTATTTTTTTAAATAGCAAAGTGGATGGATACGACTGCTTCACAGATTAAGGCCCCACCAACTCTGGCAGAGCAAAGTTTTGGAGCCATTTGCTGGGATCCACCAGACGTTGATCGGATGAGATTGTAAGGAAAGGAGAATCAGGTTTACTATCACTGGGGCATGTCGTCAAACACGTGGTTTTGCACCAGCAGCACAACGCAATTCATACTATAACTACAGAAAATAGGAGTGGGTTCCAATTAATGGGAATTCGGGCCTGTGTTACACTATCCATTTGGGCCAAAAAGCAGTGTTTCTGATCATTTTGCTCATTTACAGCCAGAAGAACACGGCAGTGTACTCTGGACGAATTCCTCTATCAATAACTATTCGCAGTTTCATAGTATTTTAGTGGTATTGGTAATGTTCTCTATTTCACTTAAATACATAATCTGTTCCTCAGATTGTTTGCTTTTTGTACTTTTGAACTATCTCCAGAAAACTTCAGGTAATTGGGCCTCACTGTACTGATCCCGATGAACTGGAATCCACTGCATGTAAATGTAAACAAGTAGCACAGAAAGGGGCAGTGTGCATGGATTCATTGTTCACTCCGAATTATGATGGCGGAGGGGAAGACCCCGTTCCTGAAACTTTGAGTGTGGTAGTAATGAGAAGAGCTCAAGTCCTGTGTGATGTGGGTCCTTAATGATGGACCTCATACAAACTCCTCTCCCTCCTGCCGTCTGGGAAAAGGCTCCGGAGCATTCGGGCTCTCACGACCAGACTATGTAACAGTTTCTTCCCCCAAGCTATCAGACTCCTCAATACCCAGAGCCTGGACTGACACCAACTCACTGCCCTCTACTGTGCCTATTGTATTTATTGTAATGCCTGCACTGTTTTGTGCGCATTGTGCAGTCCTGGGTAGGTCTGTAGTCTAGTGTAGTTTTTACGTAGTTCAGTGTCGTTTTTGTACTGTTTCATGCAGCACCATGGTCCTGAAAAACGTTGTCTCATTTTTACTATGCACTGTACCAGCAGTTATGTTCAAAATGACAATAAAAAGTGACTTGACTTGCTGCCTTTCTGAGGCACCGCCTTTTGACAATGTCCTGGTGCCCGGGGAGGCTGGTGCCCAGGGAGGCTGGTGCCCAGGGAGGCTGGTGCCCGGGGAGGAGCCGGCTCAGTTTACAACTTTCTGCCAAGTGTGCGCCCTTTCGAAGTGTGTCGTCAAGAGTTTCAGGGCCTGTGTGCTCTTTTTAGGATTAAGGCCAGCAGGTTTTGTGAACCCCAGCTGCTGAGAGGTATTGGTGCTGTGGTTAAGGAGGCATTTATTGTGTGTAAACTAGAGAATCTAGTTAATAATTAGGAACAGTTACCGCCATGTAGGAGTTACATTAGCTTGAGGAGGTTCAGTTTGCCACCGAAGACACTCAAAAACTTCTACAGATGTAGCGTGGAGAGCATTCTGACTGGCTGCATCACCGTCTGGCATGGCGGGCGGGGACTACTGCACAGGATCGAAAGAAGCTACAGGAAGTTGTAAAACTAGTCAGCTCCTGGGTACTAGTCTGCGTAGCATCCAAGACATCTTCAAGGAGTGGGTGCCTCAGGAAGGCAGTGTCCGTCATTATAGACCCCTATCACCCAGGTCATGCCCCCTTCTCATTGCCACCATCAGGGAGGAGGTACAGAAGCCTGAAGGCACACACCCAGCGATTCAGGAACAGCTTCTTCCCCTCTGCCATCAGGGAGGAGGTACAGGAGCCTGAAGGCACACACCCAGCGATTCAGGAACAGCTTCTTCCCCTCTGCCATTCCATTCCTAAAATGCACATTCAACCCATGAGCACTACCTCACTTCTTTAAAAAGTATTGGATTCACACTGGAGCATCCGCGATGCTGAGAAAGTCGTGAATAGCACGTTCAGTGAGTTGGCCACACCGCAGGTAAAGGCTACACAGGCAGAAAGGGAAGGGGTGGCCACTAGACAGTGTAGCAGTAGGCAGGAAGTGCAGGAGTCCCCTGAGGTCATCTCCCTCCTAAACAGATATACTGTTTTGGATACTGTTGGGGGAGATGTCTCATCAGGGGAAGGCAGCAGCAGCCGAGTTCATTGCACCATGGGTGGCTCTGCGGCACAGGAGGGAAGGAAAAGGAGTGGGAGAGCTATAGTGATAGGGGATTCGATTGTAAGGGGAATAGATAGGCATTTCTGTGGCCGCAAACGAGACTCCAGGATGGTATGTTGCCTCCCTGGTGCAAGGGTCAAGGATGTCTCTGAGCGGCTACAGGACATTCTGGAATGGGAGGGTGAACAGCCAGTGGTCGTGGTGCACATAGGTACCAACGATATAGGTAAAAAACGGGATGAGGTCCTACAAGGTGAATTTAGGGAGTTAGGAGATAAACTAAAAAGTAGGACCACAAAGGTAATAATCTCTGGATTACTACCAGTGCCACGTGCTAGTCAGAGTAGAAATAGGAGGATATTTCCGTTGAATACATGGCTTGAAAAATGGTGCAAGGGGGAGGGATTCAAATTTCTGGGGCACTGGAACCAGTTCTGGGGGAGGTGGGACCAGTATAAACAGGATGGTCTGCACCTGGGCTGGACTGGAACCAATGTCCTAGGGGGAGCATTTGCTACTGCTGTTCAGGAGGCTTTAAACTAATGTGGCAGGGGGATGGGAACGTGCAGAGAGACATAGGGGTGTAAAATGAGGGTAGAAGCAAAAAGTAGTAAGCTGAAAAGTAAAAGTGGCAGGCAGGCAAATCCAGGGCAAAAAGCAAAAAGAGCCACTTTTCAACATAATTGTATAAGGGCTAAGAGTGTTGTAAAAACAAGCCTGAAGGCTTTGTGTGTCAATGCGAGGAGCATTCGTAACAAGGTGGATGAATTGAATGTGCAGATAGTTATTAATGAATATGATATACCGTAGATTCCGGACTACAGAGCGCACCTGATTAAAAGCCGCTGGCTCTAATTTTAGAAATAAAATCAATTTTTTAATTGTAAAGGCCGCACCGGATTTTAGGCCGCACCGCTACTTTTAAATATACATACGTATCGGTAACACAAATTACGTTGCATATACTTTTTTACTGAACAGCACGAACAACATTCCAATATCTCCTAGCGACTGGTAAAAATATATATACTGCAGCCTACCAGGAAAAGTTATTGATCGCCTTTAACTTAAAAGCAGCGTTTTCGCTCGGGTCTGATGAGCTCGCGTAACGCGATCGGGTCTAATCGGGTCTGATGTGCTCGGGTCTGACGAGCTCGGGTCTGATGAGCTCGGGTCTGACGCACTCGGGTCTGACGAGCTCGGGTCTGATGAGCTCGGGTCTGACGCGCTCGGGTCTGACGCGCTCGGGTCTGATGAGCTCGCGTAACGCGATCGGGTCTAATCGGGTCTGACGCGCTCGCGTAATGCCCCCACCTTCCCGTATATATCCCACAAGACGCGGCGAAACCGGGTGTGACGTCATAGCATCCCGGGATGTAGTACAGAAAACAAATATAGTTAAAACACTTCTAACTTTAACTAACAAATGAATTACTAAGCGAAAATATTATAAACTAAGTAACTGCCATAAAGGCAGCACAATGCTTTTCTTCGAGTGTTTTCCATGTTGATGAGGGTGAGTACAAATGACTGATTTACAATAATTTAATTGTGAAAGTGCACTTGATTTATCGTACAATTTCATTGGACCTCTGTGAACTACTCATCAATTTTATTGGTCTACTGTTACGAGGCAAAATGTTTACGAGGCGGCATGAAAAAAAACCATGTATTAGCCGCCCTGGATTAAAGGCCGCAGAGTTCAAAGCTGTTCAAAATGTGGGAAAAAAGTAGCGGCTTATAATCCGGAATCTACGGTAGTTGGGATCACAGAGACATGGCTCCAGGGTGACCAAGGATGGGAGCTCAACATCCAGGGATATTCAAAACTCAGGAGGGATAGACAGGAAAGAAAAGGAGGTGGGGTAGCATTGCTGGTTAGAGAGGAGATTAAGGCAATAGAAAGGAAGGACATTAGCCTGGAGGATGTGGAATCGATATGGGTAGAGCTGCATAATACTAAGGGGTAGAAAACGCTGGTGGGAGTTGTGTACAGGCCACCTAACAGTAGTAGTGAGGTTGGGGATGGCATTAAAAAGGAAATTAGAAATGCGTGCAATAAAGGAACAGTAGTTATAATGGGTGACTTCAATCTATATATAGATTGGGTGAACCAAATTGGTAAGGGTGATGAGGAAGAGGATTTCTTGGAATGTATGTGGGATGGTTTTCTGAACCAACATGTCAAGGAACCAACTAGAGAGCAGGCCATTCTAGATTGGGTATTGAGCAATGAGGAAGGGTTAGTTAGCAATCTTGTCGTGCAAGGCCCCTTGGGTAAGAGTGACCATAATATGGTGGAATTCTTCATTAAGATGGAGAGTGACATAGTTAATTCAGAAACAAAGGTTCTGAACTTAAAAAAGGGTAACTTTGAAGGTATGAGATGTGAATTAGCTAAGATAGACTGGCAAATGATACTTAAAGGGTTGACGGTGGATATGCAATGGCAAGCATTTAAAGATCGCATGGATGAACTACAACAATTGTTTATCCCAGTTTGGCAAAAGAATAAACCAGGGAAGGTAATGCACCCATGGCTGACAAGGGAAATTAGGGATAGTATCAAGTCCAAAGAAGAAACATATAAATTAGCAAAAAAAAGCAGCACACCTAAGGACTGGGAGAAATTCAGAGACCAGCAGAGGAGGACAAAGGGCTTAATTAAGAAAGGGAAAAAAGATTATGAGAGAAAGCTGGCAGGGAACATAAAAACTGACTGTTAAAGCTTTTATAGATACGTGAAAAGAAAAAGATTGGTCAAGACAAATGTAGGTCCTTTACAGTCAGAAACAAGTGAATTGATCATAGGGAACAAAGACATGGCAGACCAATTGAATAACTACTTTGGTTTTGTCTTCACTAAGGAGGACATAAATAATCTTCCGGAAATAGTAAGGGACCGAGGGTCTAGTGAGATGGAGGAACTGAGGGAAATACATGTTAGTAGGGAAGTGGTGTTAGGTAAATTGAAGGGGTTAAAGGCAGATAAATCCCCAGGGCCAGATGGTCTGCATCCCAGAGTGCTTAAGGAAGTAGCCCAAGAAATAGTGGATGCATTAGTGATAATTTTTCAAAACTCCTTAGATTCTGGATTAGTTCCTGAGGATTGGAGGGTGGCTAATGTAACCACACTTTTTAAAAAAGGAGGGAGAGAGAAACCAGGGAATTATAGACCCGTTAGTCTGACATCGGTGGTGGGGAAAATGCTAGAGTTGGTTATCAAAGATGTGATATCAGCACATTTGAAAAGAGGTGAAATCATCGGACAAAGTCAGCATGGATTTGTGAAAGGAAAATCATGTCTGATGAATGTTATAGAATTTTTTGAGGATGTAACTAGTAGAGTGGATAGGGGAGAACAAGTGGATGTGGTATATTTGGATTTTCAAAAGGCTTTTGACAAGGTCCCACACAGGAGATTAGTGTGCAAACTTAAAGTACACGGTATTGGGGGTATGGTATTGATGTGGATAGAGAATTGGTTGGCAGACAGGAAGCAAAGAGTGGGAGTAAACGGGACCTTTTCAGAATGGCAGGCAGTGACTAGTGGGGTACCGCAAGGCTCAGTGCTGGGACCCCAGTTGTTTACAATATATATTAATGATTTAAACGAGGGAATTAAATGCAGCATCTCCAAGTTTGCGGATGACACGAAGCTGGGCGGCGGTGTTAGTTTTGAGGAGGATGCTAAGAGGATGCAGGGTGACTTGGATAGGTTAGGTGAGTGGGCAAGTTCATGGCAGATGCAATTTAATGTGGATAAATGTGAGGTTATCCACTTTGGTTGCAAGAACAGGAAAACAGATTATTGTCTGAACGGTGGCCGATTAGGAAAAGGGGAGATGCAACAAGACCTGGGTGTCATTGTACACCAGTCATTGAAGGTGGGCATGCAGGTACACCAGGCAGTGAAAAAGGCAAATGGTATGTTGGCATTCATAGCAAAAGGATATGAGTACAGGTGCAGGGAGGTTCTACTGCAGTTGTACAAGGCCTTGGTGAGACCGCACCTAGAATATTGTGTGCAGTTTTGGTCCCCTAATCTGAGGAAAGACATTCTTGCCATAGAGGGAGTATAGAGAAGGTTCACCAGATTGATTCCTGGGATGGCAGGACTTTCATATGAAGAAAGACTGGATCGACTAGGCTTATACTCACTAGAATTTAAAAGATTGAGGGGGGATCTTATTGAAATGTATAAAATTCTAAAGGGATTGGACAGGCTAGATGCAGGAAGGTTGTTTCTGATGTTGGGGAAGTCCAGAACGAGAGGTCACAGTTTAAGGGTAAAGGGGAAGCCTTTTAGATAGATAGATAGATAGATAGATACTTTATTCATCCCCATGGGGAAATTCAACTTTTTTCCAATGTCCCATACACTTGTTGTAGCAAAACTAATTACATACAATACAATTAGGACCGAGATGAGGAAAAACTTCTTCACACACAGAGTGGTGAATCTGTGGAATTCTCTGCCACAGGAAACAGCTGAGGCTGGTTCATTGGTTATACTTAAGAGGAAGTTAGATATGGCCCTCGTGGCTAAAGGGATCAGGGGGGTGTGGAGAGAAAGCAGGTCCAGGGTTCTGAGTTGGATATCAGCCATGATCGTACTGAATGGCGGTGCAGGCTCAAAGGGCCAAATGGCCTGCTCCTGCACCTATTTTCTATGTTTCTATGACCATTTTTGCACTATTTTAAATTTAACTATTATATAGACTTACTATAATTGATTTAATATTTTCCATATTTATCAGATATTTCATTGAACTGCTGCTGTTAACAAATTCCACAACATATGCCATTGATAATAAACCTCATTCTGATTCCTCAACCATCAGGCTCTTGAACCAAAGGGGATAACTTCACTTGCCCCATTGTTGAAATGTTCCCACAACCTACACACTCACTTCCAAGGACTCTTCATCTCATGCCCTCGATATTTATTGCTTATTTATTTATTATTATTATTTCCTTCCTTTTATATTTACACAGTTTGTTGAAAACCAAGTTGATACGGTTTTTTAATCGATTCTATTATGGATCTATTGAGTATGCCTGCAAAAAAATGAATCTCAGGGGTGTATACGATGACATACATGTACTTCGATAATAAATTTACTTTGAATGTCAGATCGCTTTATGACTGCAAGTGTAGGAATCCATTTGAGAGAAGTTAGAAGGGCAAAAAAATTAGCATGGCCGTTTGCATGTGGAGCCAAAGGAAATGGGAGAGATTTCTAAGGAATACTTTTCTTCAGTTTTTATTGAAGAAAAAAAGATGGAAGCTGAGGAAATGGTAGGGGGGGGGGGGGGAATTGAAAGGTGTTGTCTTGGACCACGCACAATGTAGCAGGAACGAGTATTGGATGCCTTAAGGTGGACAAATTCGCCAAGCCACACCAGTGGGGACTTGAGAAGAAATTCTGGAAGTTGTTGCTCCCTCTCTGGGCACGAGTGTGAGTTTCCAGAGGACTGGAGAGCAGCTAATGTGGTGCCAATGTTCAAAAAGGGTAGGACAAACAAGCCAGGAGACGACAGGCTGGTGAGTCTGACATCGGTGGTGGGTGAATTGCTGCAGGGGGTGGGATCCAGCAACACTTGGAGACAAAAATGTCTGATTCGGGACAGTCAGCACGGCTTCGTGAGTGGAAAGTAACGCCTGACAAAGCTCTTGGCATTCTCCAAGCATGTAACCAAGAGGGGAGACGAGGGTAGGGGCATGGATGTTGCTGAAGTAGATTTTTAGCCCCACATGACAAGCTAATTTGGAAGGTCAGATTGCATGGGATCTGGGAGGAGATAACGGATTGGATCTACAATTGGTTTAGTGGATGGTCAGAAGATTGTTTTTCTGGCTGGAGGCCCACATTGAGAGGTGTGCCAGAATTTGATACTGGGGCCTTCATTGTTTGTAATTTATACAATGTTTTTTATGAAAATATAGAAAGCATTGATAATAGGCTTGAATATGATACTAAAATAGACAGTATCACAGACGGTTTAGGTTAAAAAAAATTAAAGACAGATCTTGATCATCCGGTTATTTGGGCTATGGATTGAAAACTGGCTTTCCATCCACACTAGTTCTGCATTTTGAGAGATCAGACCAGGACAGGACTTGATGGAAGTCCTGATGAAGGGTCTCAGCCCAAAACGCTGACCGTTTATCCCCATCCACAGATGCTGCCTGACCTGCTGGGCTCCTCTAGCATACTGTGTGTATTGCTCCGGATTTCCCCCATCTGCAGCACCTCTTGTGTCTAGAGTAGGACTTATACAGCGAATGATACGGCCGGCCATGGGGAGTGTTATATTCAGAGACAGACCGAGGAATACACGCGCTGACAAAGGTGTTCGGCATGCTGGCCTTCTTCAGTCAGCGCCCTGAGTTCGGGGGCCAGTAAGTTAGGTTACCTAAGATATTGCTGAGGCCACACTATGAGTATTGCGTCGTATGCTGTTCTGGTTATCCTGTATTGAACACTAGTATTAAAATGTAGATATTATTTATCACTGGGCAGGCAGGCTGCTGATACCTGTGATAGGGATCATGGGGGGGGAGGGAGGAATCACTCTGGAGGGGAATGCGGGATTACAGTGCGATGGGGAGGCATTAAGGGGACAGTGAATGAACTTAGAGACGGGGTGGGGTTATCCAGCCGAGGGTGCATCTGCTAGGGGGATGGAGGGAGAGGGTAGTGGGGCTACGGCCAGGCTAAGGAAAGGGCGCGCACCGGCGGGGGGTGGGAAGGGTGGATCAGAGAGAGGGGTATCGGCGAGGAGGGGGGGAGGAGAAGGGTATAAAGGGGGAGGGAGCAGCCCCACCGCCCCGCTCTCACCTTCACTTTAATCAGCATCCTCGCCTCTCTCGGTTCGCCGCCGCCGTCTCCGCGCTGAGGTCATTAACATCCGGGGTCGCGCCGCCCGCCGGTAGCCAATCGCCGTGCGCTCTCGCCCTGTTTCTCGGCCCCCCTCCGCCGCAACCAATCGCAAGCCGGCGCCCGCCCCAGATCAGCCAATTACGACGCCGGAATGTGTCTCGCCGCCGGTCCACCCGACACCGAGCCTCCCTCCGGCCAATCCTGGTGCCGCTCAGGGCTTCAGTTATCCCATCGTGATTCCAATGGGAGATTGATCCTAACCAATAGTGGCGCCGTTCTGCTAGAAATAGCCCAATCAGAACGTTGCTGCGCCAGCAGTGCGGCCAATCACGACGCGGCTTTTTCTCAGCATTTTTGCCGCACGATTTGTCGCCGCGTCTTTCCTGACTCTTCCAACTGATCACGTCATTTATAATATTTCATTCGATTTTTCCTCAAAATACGTAAATCAGATATGTCTCCAAAACTACGTCGTGTAAAATTTGATACACAATTTTCCACAGGCTTGGCGTTCGCAACGGAGGCGAAGCACTGCCAGACTACATTTCCCGGCGTGCATGGCGCGCGGCAGGGAGAGCCGCGATTGGCGGGTTGTGGACGTACCACGTCAGGCATGCGCACGCTGTCCTTTCCTGCCACGGGAGTCAAGTAGTGACGGCGGCGGGGGAACAGAAGGCGCGAGACTCTCCCTCGAGACCACCGCGTGAGGGTTGGAGGATCACATGACCGGGTCCCGAAGGCGCCAAGTCGGCCGATCACGTGGCGAGAAGGAGGAGGAAGCCATTTTGTGACCACCACCCCCCGCCCCGCCCCCAACAACAAAGGCCAAGTACCCCGTAAAGAACCCCCTGCCCCCCAAGGGAGAATGCCCCGAATAGACAACGACATTAAGCTGGACTTCAAGGACGTCCTGCTCCGGCCCAAGCGGAGCACGCTGAAAAGCCGGAGCGAGGTACAGCTCGCTGGGTGGCGGGCACCTTGGCATCTGGGCCAGAGACATCGGGCTTGTGAAAGGAAACCTCACCTCCCGGACCTGCCCATACCCCTCTCCTCAGCCTCCAGGGACCCTCGCCGCGGGGCGGTGGAATGGGGACTGCAAATCCGCCTAAGCTCCCCATCCACGAGCCGGGCGTCATTCGAGGGTGGAACGGTCCCGCCACAACATTCCTCGTCTAAATGGAGCTGGGGGGTGGGGGGGGGGGTGTGGCTGATGCCTGTGTCTGGCCAGATGATTCCGGCTTGTGCCCGGGTTACAATTACGCTATCTCTCCCCAGGGGACATTTTCCCATTCTGCAATGGAGGGGGTGTGGTCAAAAGCATCGCGGAGGCTGTTCATACAGGAGGGGAGGCTCTTTATGTACCCCCATCTCCTCGCCCCCTCCGTCATCCCCACAGCCCTAGTCTTGGACACGCTGCTGCATTTTGCCAGGTTTCTGGATGGTTCTGCGGTGGCACGAAGGGAATGTCTGGGCTCGCCCGGCATTCCACGGGGGGTGGGGGGGGCACACTGTCCACAGGCTCTTGCTGCGGTGGGAGGGGTGTGTGGATAGGCGGGGGCATCTTTACTTGGCAAAGGCTTTGTCCAGATCTGGTTGCACGCGGAAATCGGGAAGCCCTCCTGAACCGGCTTGCATCCAGTCCCCGTTCCGTAACGGGTTCTTTGACCAGCACCTGATCCTGTAGTCTTCTACACTCTATAAACTCAAACACCTGCTCTACAAGCAACAGCCTTGAGAAACCTTTCCACAGCCTCTGCAATTTAACCTCATCCTTCCTGCAGTGTGGTAACCGGAACTCCGCAGCAGTAACTATAACGTGGGGTCCAGCTGCAGCACCTGGTACTTTATCTAATGAAAGCCACTGTGCCAAATGTTTTTTACACCACTGGTGGTGTTACTTTCAGGGATTTCTGTAGTGCCTCGCCCTAAACCAGGTGCAAGCGAAGGGTTAATAATCCCAAGAAGGATTTTAAGGAGGAAATTCTTCACCTAGGAAGATTTGCAAATCACTGCCTCCCTCGTCTGTCCTGCCCTTGAGTATATCCGATGACTTAGCCTCTGCAGAAGACAATTCCCAAGATTTCCCACCCGCCCACAGAGCAAATTCCTCCAAGTCTCCTTTGTAACCCTTTATTCTGGATTCTACCCCCCCCCCCCCCCCCCCGGTAAACTGTAGAGACCCCCCTCAGCGCAGTCCTGTCGCGGACCGTTTCATTCATAGAGCAAGAGTTGACAATGTTCAGTTGATCAAGCCTCATTCCATTCTCTCGTTCCTCCCCTCCTGCAGGTGGACTTGAAGAGGAGCTTCGTGTTCCGTAACTCCAAGCAGTCGTACAGCGGCATCCCCATCATAGCGGCCAACATGGACACGGTGGGAACGTTCGAGATGGCGAAAGCCCTGGCCAAGGTACAGTACCTGGGGTGAATGGGACTTACAGCGATTCCTGCTTTAAACTAACGGAAAAGTATTGCCAACAGTTTTGGGCCCCTTATCTCAAAGGATGTGTTGTCATTGGAGAGAGCCCAGAGGAGGTTCATAAAGATGATTCCGGGAATCATATGAGGAGCGTTTGGCAGCTTTGGGCCTGTACTCACTGGAATTTAGAAGAACCTGGGGAATCTCACTGAAACCTATTGAATGTTGAAAGGACTGGATAAGGTGGATGTGGAGAGGATGTTTCCTATGGTGGGGTTATCAAGAACTAGAGGGCACAGCCTCAAAATCGAGGGGTCACCTTTTAGAACAGAGCTAAGGAGGATTTTTTTTAGCCAGCGAGTGGTGAACCTGTACAATGCTCTGCCACAGACTGCGGTGGAGGCCAAGTCCATGGGTATATTTAAGGCGAAAGTTGATTGTTTCCTGATCCATCAGGACATCAAAGGATATGGTGAGAAGGCAGGTGTTTGGGGTTGAGAGGGATCCAGGATCAGCCATAATGGATTGGTGAGTAGACACGATGGGCTGAATGGCCTAATTCTGCTCCTATGTCTTATGATGTTGTCAACATAGTTTGGTTCTTTGGCTTGTGACATACGTAAATTAAATAATTTATTAATGGCACGCAGTTGGAAATGAACAGTGAAATGCATTGTGCTAACAGCCAACACAATATGCCCACAGTGTTCAGCAGAGCAACAGCTGGCCAACGTACACGCAACAGCAGCAAAAACAAGAAAGTTTGAGTCATTTTCCCTGAGGGAGAAGTGTCCAGTACTAGTGTATAGGTTTAAAGTGAGAGAAGCAAGATTTAGAGCGCAGGGTTTTTTGGACAGAGAATGGTGGGTGCCTGAAAGGGATGCCAGGGTGGTGCATTTGAAAGTTCAAAGTACATTTCCTATCAGAGCATGTGTACTCTATGCAACTTTGAGATTTGCCTCCTGACGGACAGCTGCTTCCTGCCCGTTTCACCGCTGGCGTTCACGGCGGTAATGAGGGTCCTCCCCCTCTGGCGGTGTTGAGAGCTTCCTTCATCGAATCAGCAGCTTCCTCTCGGTTTTCACTGTCGGCTCTACGAGTCCCGGGTGGAGATTCAGGAATACCGTCGAACTTGGATGTAGAAGGCTCCCTCATTGCTGTTTCCCTGACAGTTCTGTTTTACCAGTCAGGGATGCTAGCCCTGAGCTGAACCGCGGAAACCCAATAAAACCCGAGAAATAGAAGACCGTCAAACACGCAGTGTACAGAGAAAACCAAAAACATTCAGAACTGAAGCCACAAAACCAGTCACAGTGGATCCAGGAGCCCGTTGGTTCAGTCCTCAGCCTCAGTTCAGCACAGAGATGAGGAAACCTCGCGGAGCCGCGAGCAGTTATGAACGGACAGGGAATGGAGGGATATGGTCCATAGCAGGGAGATGGGATTAGGTTGGCGGGAGACTTGGTGGGCCAAAGTGGCCGGGGAGGGTGCTCATTATACTGCTCAATCTTTCATCCAGATCTGGCCCACCCTCTGCTCTGCTCCCGGGTGTTCAGTAGGTGGGGAGGGTCGTGCACCTCTCCTCCGATTCTTGTCAAATTGCTTCTGTTTCCAGATGCTGGATCTGGAACAAGAAACTGTGTTTTTAAACAAACCATGGAGGTCACAAAGGCCTGTCTTCTGGGGGATGAAGGTGTGTCGGACCTAGGTGAACTCCACCATGGACGGTCCCAGGCCCGGCTGCAAAACGAGGAGGGTGGGGGCATGGGGCTAGCAACCTCATCCCGTAAAAACACAGAGCTATAGAACCTCCGGAGGCCTCAACCCTGGAGGAGGAAGGATCTTTAAAGATTGGGTACATCTGGACAGGGGACTCTGGCGAGCTGCTGTCAGCGACCTATACTCCGGCAGGGCTGGCGGGTTTAGTGTGTCCGTGAGCCAGCTGGGATATTGGAATCGGCAGAGAGGTGTCCAGGAAGAGACTGGACAAAGGGAGACAGGATAGTATAAAGAAACGAGTTGGCTGAGGCAAGAGCGGGCAGAAACAGTGGGTCTACCAGGGGCAGCCTGTTGCTGGAGATAAAAGTGGGCTTAAGTCAGGTTGAGGTAAAGGTCAGTACGCCACATCTCAAAGATGCCTCCCTTGTCTACAGATTCGATGACAAAGCTGGAGGCAGTCAGGCTGCAGTGGGTGAGAGCTGAGAAGCCAAAGAGGGCAATGTTGCAAGAGCAAATGGAAGTGAAAAGACTGGGAGAGGCTGAGGAGTTGGGGAGAGGGTGTCCAGGTGGAAGGGGGGGGCTGGAGACGGGAGAAGGGATTCTTGTTGATGTGGCTCCTCCTCCGGCTCTCATTATGAACGTTCCTCGCCCGTGCCCTCCCTTGGTAAGTCTTTGCAGTGCACACGTAGACCTCAATTCCGGTGCGTCAGTGGTGGAGCGAGTGGACGGTTGTGGGCAGGGCGCCGATGCTTTGTCCTGTGCGGCAGGCTACTTGAGGGTGGTTGAAGCTGCACTCATCCGGGTCGGGTACGAGCCGGCACGTGGTGGCGGGGTCCGGGTCCAGAGAGTATCACTGCGACGTGGCCTGGGTCCTGGTGCGAAGAACAACCCAGTGTTTGGACGGTTTAAACGCTGGACCAGGTGGATTGGAAAGGCTGCGTGTCAGGACCGGAGACGAGGGTTGGGATGGTTCTGCTCGCTGCTCCATAACGTTACTCTGCTGTGGGCCTTCTCCAGGCTTCATGTCTTGAGGACTTGCCTTCATTCTAAATGCTAATCGCTTACTTCTGTTCTTTGCACAGTTTGTTTTTCTCTGTGCGCATTGGGTGTTTGTGGGTCTTCATTTTAACAGGTTGTTTTGGAGTGCTTGTTTTGTGGCTGCCTGTCAGGAGATGAATCTGGAGGTTTTATAATGTGTACACGCTTTAATAATGTACTTTGGACTTTGAGCTTTTCAAATTTGAAACAGAAGTGTGCAACAGTAATATCAGAAGTTCATTTACTTGCAGCCAGTCTTCAGAGATGCGGTCATAAAAGATCAAAAGTGCCTACAGAGGCAAGAAAATTCCGACAAATCATTTCCTTTTACCCAAGCTGATTGGGTGTTTGTGAAAATACCTTTAGGTATTTAGAGGTCTGTTGGAGAATTAGCATCATCGGATTTCTGAGTCTCAGGTCTTCCGTAAACCAGGGAGCACCTATCAGACTCCTGACTTGAGCCTTTTGGACAGCAGAAAGCTTTGGGGAGTTACTCAGCACAGGATTCCTGGCCTCTGAGCTGCTGTTGGAACCACATTGTGTACAGGTCACTCCCAGGTATTTTGCTTTTACAGACATCCATGAATTGATTGTGTCTGTAAGTCGTAAAATACTCAAAAAAAACGAGCACTCGCTGTGGTGACCATACCTCCACAATATTGTACTGAATGGCATCAAAAACTAAAGAAAGAACAATTACTGAAAGTGGAGAGATCGGGAGAGAGGAGGCTAAGCCTGCTGCTTATTGGAACTAAACATTGGAGGCTTGAATTTAACAACATAACGGGAGTTCATTTGTACGTGGAACGTGTCTGGGATGGCTACTGCAGTTCTATCTCTGTGTTTGTGTTTCTGAGTTGTGGAAGCTGGAAGCTGGCTGGTCCTGACCTGTTGCTGCCTGTTTCCTCTCCCAGTTCTCGCTGTTCACTGCCATTCACAAACATTACAGCCTGGAGGAGTGGAAGGAGTTTGCTGTCAGTAACCCCGACTGTCTGCAGGTAACTGGGGAGCGGCTGGCAGGGACGGGACGGGCAGGGTGGGGCTCGCAGTCTCTGTTGGGAAGTATGTGTGGGTGGGGGCATAAAGTGAAGGAAGAAGAAACCTAGAGATGAAAAAAGTTGGCATTTAGACAGACCTTTCCTTTCCCCTGTCTTTTAACTGTTTTCCCACTTACGTTTAAGCTGCAGCGGAGGGAATGTGGAGGAGATGTGCGAGGCAAGTTTATTTTACACAGAGTGGTAGGTACCTGGACTACACTGCCGATACAGTAGCAGTATTGAAGAGGCATTCAGTTAGACACGAATGGAGGGATACAAACCACGTGCAGGAGGATGGGATTCGTCAATAGTTCGGATTGGTTTCATAGTCAGCACAGACGTGGCGGCCAAAATACCCATTCCTTTTCTGTGCCTTTCAGTTATCCAGTTTTAGACATCTCTGTACTGGGGACACGTTTCTTGTTATCCAGCCTATATCTGTGTCTCGTCAAGATTCCTCCTCCAGCTCCCATCCTCCTCAAAGAAGAACCATTCCACCTGCTCTAGTTCTTCTCTCATAACCAAAATGATCCATCCCAGGCAATATCCTGGTGAATTGCCCCCCCCCCCCCACCTTCACCATTCCCCATTCCTGTTTCCTTCTCTCTCCTAAATCTGTACCTGCCCGTCACCTCCCTCAGGGTGCTCCTCTTCCTTCCCTTTCTTCCATCATCTTCTACCCTCTGCTATCAGATTGCCCCTCCTCCAATCCTCTATCTCTTTCACCAATCAACTTCCCAGCTCTTTAGCTCACCGCTCCCCTTCTCCCGGTTTCACCTATCACCTACCACCTTGTACATCTTCCTCCCCTCCCCTCACCTCGTTACCCTGACCTCTCATCTTTTGTTCCAGACCTGCTGAAGGGTCCCGACCCAGAATGTCTACAGTTTATTCATCTCATTAGATGCTGCCTGACCTGCTGAGTTTCCTCAGCATTTTGTCTGTGTGTTACCCAGTACCCTGGTGAATCTCCTCTGCACCTTTCACCAGTCCTGTCACTGGAGGGAAAACACTGACATAGGGTGGAGATGCTAAGTGCTAGAGGCCGTAGGTTTAAGGTGAGAGGGAGAAAGTTTAACGGAGGTTTGCAAGGCAGGTTAGTTGCAGGAGCTGGAGTTTGGGCTGTAAGTAGACCCTCTCTCTTTTCCCCCCACAGAATGTGGCAGCCAGTTCCGGCACTGGGCCCAACGATTTTGAAAGGCTGACGTCAGTGCTGGAGTTGCTGCCCGGGATCCACTATATCTGCCTGGACGTGGCCAACGGATACTCCGAACACTTTGTGGAGTTTGTGAAGGATGTTAGGAAGAAGTTCCCGAATCACACCATCATGGTAAGGGCCAGACTCTGGGCTCCGGCCACAGAGAGCAGAAAAATCAGTAAACAGTTTGTTACTGTCACATGTACCGAGGTACGATGATAGGCTTTGTTCTGTGTGCCATTCATACACATCAATGCGTCGAAGCAGAGCGAGGGGGAAAACAGAAAGGGAATGCAGAATGAAGTGTTACAGAGAAAGTGTAATACAGGCAGACAGTGAGGTGCAAGGTCATGACAGGGTCAATTGAGAGCTCCAGAGTCCATCGTATGAGGGAACCAACATTCAAAGTAAATTTTATCATCAGAATCACCACGTACAACCCTGAGATTCTTTTTCCTGTGGGTATACTTAGCAAATCTATTGAATAGTAACTAAAGCAGGGTCGATGAAAGATGCAAGTACAGTGTGGAAGATAACTCACTATGCAAATGTAAATAAATAGCAATAAATATCAAGATAAACGGTCTTTAATATGAGATCATTGGTTGTGGGAAGATCTCAGTAGATGAGGGTAGTTACCTTCTTTTGTTTAGGAGCCTGATGGTTGAGGGGTAGTAGCTGCTCATGAATCTGGTGGCTCTTGAACTTCCAGCAGTGAGAAAGGAGCACGGCCTGGGTGGTGGGGTTGTCTGACAATGGACGCTTTCCTGCAAGTGTTTCATGTAGATGTGTTCAAAGGTTGAGAGGGTTTTACCTGTGCTTTTGGGCCGAATCCCAGGATTTTCCATCCAAAGTCATTGGTGTTCCCATACCAGGCCATGATGCAAACAATCAATACGTTCTCCACTATAGAAGGTTGTAAAGTTTTTTTAATGTCACGCTGAATCTCCACAGACCATTCAATAACAGCAGAATAGAAGCTGTCCTTTAGCCTGGTGGTACCTGCTTTCACACTTTTGTATCTTCTGCCTCATGGTGGGGGGGACGTGAGGGGGGCCTTTGATTATGCTCGCTGCTTTTCTAAGGCAACGGCGTGCAGACAGTGTCCGTGGCGGAGGACTGGTTTCCACGATGCGCCAGACTCACCCTATCTATGCCACGTGTCCATGGCATCAAAAAGGTTGGGAACCCCTGCATAGGATCCCCCCTCAGTTTCCTACAATCTAAGTCTGTCTAACATCTTTATAACTCAGTTCCTCAAGTCCTGGCTACAGCTTTGTAAATCCTTTTTCAGCCTCTTGACAGTTTAAACATATGCTTTGTATAACTGGGTGATCAAACCTGAACACAGTAAGCACCCACTTGCTGCCTTCACCACCCTAATTACCTCGGATATCTGCACCAAAATCCTTCTGTTCTTCGGTGTGCCCTGGAATCCTTCGAGATGTTCTACCTTCTAAAAGACAATGCTTCCCTCCAGCATTGAAATGTCCCACTTAACTAGTTGTTCAATATCTCTCCATAGCTTTATTTTATTTATTGATAGAGATACAGTGTGGATTAGCCACTTATGGTCCTTCAAGCCCAGCTCCTAATTTAATCCGAGCCTAATAACGGGACAATTTACAATGACCAACTTACCAACTTACCAACCGGTATGTCTTTGCTTGAGAGAATGCTTCTCACAATCCACAGCACCAGCAAAAAATCCTTCGTGAATGTTGCGTCACTGCCTCCACCTCTTAAATCTGCTTCTTCTGATTACGGGCATCTCTGTTTACTGCTTTCTACCCTGTCCTTACCCTCATAATTTTGCTTTCTCTATCATGTCCTCCCAGCCTCTCCAAGTCTCATTTCTAAACCCAACGGTTATCTCAGTCTAATCTGCCCGTCGTGAAGTGTGGTCGCTGAATGGATTCTTTAGTTGGGCAAAGGCAATCAAGGAAAATGACACCGAGGTGAAGAAATAGTTGAGCTAAAGACCAGTCACGTCTAATGAGAGAACATAGAGGGGTGAGTTATACGGAGAGACTGGATAAACTGGGACTGGGTTTACTGGAGTGAAGGACGCTGAGGGGAGACCTAACAATCGTGAGGGTGTAGATTCAGTGAACAGTGACAGTCTTTTCCTTAAAGTGGTGGAGTCTAAACCTAAATCTAATTGAGGGTGAGAGGGGAAAGATTTAAAGGAGACCTGAGGAGCAAGTTTTTCCACACAGAAGATGGTAGATATATGGAATTATCTGCCAGAGGAAGTAAGAGTGGCAGGGAGAATTCTGACGGTAAAAGACATTTTGACAAGTACATGGATAGGAATGGTTTGGAGGGATACAGGCAAACGGGACTATTTCAGGTTATCAGCGTGGTCAACATGGATGAGTTGGGCAGAAGGGCCTGTTACTGTGCTGTATAACTGTGACTGTTTGCCCTGTAACATCGATCCGGTGTCACCCTCATAAGGACTTCAGTACTCCTGAGGGACGCCTGCTTCTTCTCACTGAGTGCCTGTGCAGCCGGAGCCCAGCACCATTGCCAGTGTCGCTGTCAGTGAAGCCATTGTTGCGGGGCCACAGGAGCTGCTGCCGAAGTGACAAGAGGACCTCTCGACCAGGGCAGGGGGATTGGGCCGTAGAGCCTGTTTTCCCTGGAGAGTCGGAGGCTGAGCTGGGACCTGGTGGTTTATTGAATTGAGAGGCATAGATAAATCAGAGTCTGTTTCCCATGTCACATACTACAGGATACGTTTAAGATGAGAAGGAGAAAGTTTCAGAACATTGAACCCATGAACACTACATTGCTGCTTTTCTTATTTCTGTTGTTTTGAACTATTTATTTAATTTAACAATTTAATATACATATACTGCATATACTTAGTGTAATTCACGGTTTGTTTTCTATGTTGTTCTGCTGTCGCAAAGTTAACAAATTTCATGACCTATGGTGTGATATTAAACCTGATTTTGATTCTAAGAAGAGGATTAGTTTAATTTGATATCACATTCAATGCAGACGTCACAACCTGATCCTGTTCCTGCGCTATGTGGTTCATCGATGTCCCACACAATTCATGTCTCCATAATTATGCACTCTGACGATATGATAGTACCATGGATGTGTTGGGCCGAAGGGCCTGTGTTTATGCAGTATTACCATGACTCCTACTGGCTCACTGCTACCTGTAAATAGTTTCTATGTTCTCCCCATGACTGCGTGGGTTTCCTCCGGCTGCCCTGGTTTCTTACCATGGTCCAAAGATTATCGGTCGGTAGGTTAATTGGTTATTGTAAATTGTCCCCTGATGTAGGTTAGGATGAAATTGAGGGTTGCTGGGCAACCGGAGGGGTCTGTAAATGAATAAATAAATATTTGCTTCAGGGTGTGGGTAAAGGGAGTTTAAAGTTGAGTGGGTGGAAACCGGAATACCCAGGGAAGCCTGCGCAGTGACTGGAAGTAAACTGCAGCAGAGCTGCGATGAATCAGGGTCTCTGGAGTTTCAAAGCGGCAGCTCAAGGAGCTTGTTGGCCATGGCTCAGTGAGTTTTGTTGGAGTTAACCATTGAGAAGTTATCCCATTTATCCTCTCCCAGCTCCAGCCCTTTGATCACTAGCCTCTCCTATGCATTTTATCTTTCCAGGCAGGAAATGTGGTGACCGGTGAGATGGTAGAGGAACTCATCTTGGCTGGAGCTGACATCATCAAAGTCGGCATTGGACCAGGTATTTACAGTGAAGAAGGAATCTGCTGGGATTTGGGACTGTCAGGATTGGGCAAAATAATCATAGTTATCAAGAGAAGTGAGACAATTGGGTTCCTTGGAGCTCAGGAGAATGAGGGGTAACCTAATTCAAACATACAAGATCTGAAAGGGCTTGACAGGGAGGCATGATATTTTCACTTCTGGGAGAGAGAAGCAAGAGGTCATTTAAGCTGACCTCTCCTGTCAGAGTGTGGTGAATCCCAGGGACTCTGAGGACGCTGGACGCCAGATTGCTGGATATAACGAAGGTGGTGGTAAATACGGGTTCTCCCTGGTTGACAAATGCCCAACTTACGTACATCCTGGATGTATAAATGGGTATTTGGAAGACTGGCGGGATGTGTTTGTCAGCTGCTGTGGGCCTGCAGACCCTCCTGCCCTGTGAGAACTCGGTTGGTAGTCACATTTCCAACTTACAAACTGTTGGGGATATGGATGTTGTCAGCTGGAAAGGTTTGAAAGATGATGAATTGTGGGTTACAGGGAGCTCGCACAGAAGAGGAGATGGGGCCAGTGTAGCTCAGCCATCATCAAGGGAAAACTGAGGGACTGAGTGGCCTACTGCTGTTCATTTAACTGTGTAATACACAGTAATTCAGCACATCCTATCCAAACATCCAGCATTAAATCATAACAAGTGTAAAACGCAGTTAAGATCATGCCTCAATCTTCTTAGGAGGAGAACACAGTATATACAGTAAATACAATTGGCCACTTCTTACCCTAGATTTCGTACACTCAGAGGCTACTGAGTGTATTTCTATATGTTTGTGGTCTTTTGCCCACTCTCTTCAAGGTTCAATGTGCTATCTGTTCAGAGATGCTGTTCTGCACACCACTGTTGTTAAATGTTATTTGAGTTACTGTCACTTTCTTGTCAGCTTCAACCAATCTAGTCATTCTCCCCTGACCTCTCTCAGTAACAAGGTGTTCAAAGGTTCATTTTATTTTCAAAGTATGTATGCAGTATACAAATCAGATTTGTCCTCTGCAGATGGTCATAAAATACAGAAAACCATATAAGTAGTTGAAAGAAAAACATCAATCCCCCCCCACACACAAAAAGAAACATAAACTCAGAAACCCCACGCATACACACAAACTAACAGATTGCCCTCATGGAGAAACAACAAGAACATTGAAGACCAAACCCCCCCCCCCCCCCCCCCCCGCCATTCGGCAACAAGAAAGAAACAAGAAAAAAAACAAGAAAGAGGACATGAAAAGAAACGTAGAACTGAAAGAGGCCAGTATGAACACAGTGGATGTTTTTGTTTTTCACACCGTTCTCCGTAAACTTTAGAAACTGGCTGAGTGTATATCGCCAGTTCAATATCTTTTCTTGCAATGCACAACTCCACTCCTTGTTCTGTATTACCCAAGACCATGACATAGGACCCATTGAGTCTGCTTTGCCGAGGGTGAATCATGCAGTCTGATCCCACCGCTTGACGGGGAGAGAGTGGCTCTTTCTGTTGATGCAGAGTTAGTGAGGGTTTCAGCCTTCAGCAAAGCTAGGGCATTGAGACTGGGTTCAGAGGTAATGGTATGCTCCTTGTGTGAGATATGGGAGCCCGTCTGATAACTACATCAGCACAAAGTGCATCGAACTGTAGCTCCTTAGAGACCGCGTTCAGGAACTGGAGCTGCAGCTCGTTGACCTTTGACTCAGAAGGGAAAACGAGGAGCTACAGGAGGTAGTCATTGCAGGAGGCAGGTACCTGGGTGACTGTCAGGAGAGGGAAAGGGAATAGGCAGCCAGTGCCGAGGATCCCTATTTCCATTCCTCTCTATGATAACTATACCTAGTTGGATACCGTTGGGGGAGGGTGTGGCAACATACCAGGGATATCTCAGATTGGGCTCACAACAGTCTGAAGAGTTTGTGAATATATTGGTAATAGCAACATGGGTAGGAAAGGGGAAGTGTGGCTGAAGAGATAATATAGGGGTTAGTACTCTCTGGATTCCTGCCTGTGCTTCGCGCCAGTGAGGGTAAGAACAGGATGACTTGGCAGATGGATGCAGGGGGCTGAAGAATTGGTGCAGTGGGCAGGGTTTCAGGTTTCTGAATCATTGGGAACTCTGTAAAATAGGACGGGTTCCACCTCATAACTACCTCAAAAAAACCTCTTCCCACCCCGCCAAATGTAAAAATGCTATTCCCTATTCCCAGTTCCTCCGTCTCCACCGCATCTGCTCCCAGGATGAGGCTTTCCGTTCCAGGACATCTCAAATGCCCTCTTCCTTTAAGAATCGTGGTTTTCCTTCTGCCGTCATCAATGATGCCCTCACCCGCATCTCCTCCATTTCCTGCACTTCGGCCCTCACCCCATCCTCCCGTCACCACAACAGGGACCGTGTCCCCCTTGTCCTCACCTATCACCCCACCAGCCTCCGGATCCAGCATATTATCCTCCACAACTTCCTACACCTTCAACAGGACCCCACCACTAAGCACATCTTTCCCTCTCTACCCCTCTCCGCTTTCCGCAGGGATTGTTCCCTCCGCGACTGCCTGGTCCACACGTCTCTCCCCACAGATCTCCCACCTGGTACTTATCCCTGCAAGCGTAAGTGCTACACCTGTCCCTACACCTCCTCTCTTACCACCATTCAGGGCCCCAAACAGTCCTTCCAGGTAAGGCAACACTTCACTTGTGAGTCTGTTGGGGTCATCTATTGCATCCGGTGCTCCCGGTGTGGCCTCCTCTACATCGGCAAGACCCGACGCAGATAGGGGGACTGCTTCGTCGAGCACCTCCGCTCCGTCCACCACAATAGACAGAATCTCCCGGTTGCCACCCACTTCAACTCTGCTTCACATTCCCATTCGGATATGTCCATACATAGCCTCCGCTACTGCCATGATGAGGCCAAACTCAGGTTGGTGGAGCAACACCTCATCTACTGTCTGGGTAGTCTCCAGCCCCTTGGTATGAACATCGAATTCTCCAACTTCTGGTAATTCCCTCCCTCTCCCTTCCCCCATCCCACTTTCACACTGCCTCCTCCTCCAGCTGCCTATCACCTCTCTCATGATTCTGCCTTCTTCTACTACCCATAGTGCTTTCCCCTTACATTCCTTCTTCACCTTTCCTGCCTATCCCCTCCCCCACCCCTTGATCTTGCCTCTGATTGGTTTTTCACCTGACACTCACCAGCCTTCTTCCCACCCTCCCCCCACCTTCTTTATGGGGCCCCTGCCCCCTCCCTCTTCAGTCTTGACGAAGGGTCTCGGCCAGAAACGTTGACTGCTCCTTTCCACGGATGCTGCCCAACCTGCTGAGTTCCTCCAGCTTGTTGTACAGCTTCCACCTGAACCTTGGGGACCAGTGTCCTGATGGGCAGGTTAGCTAGAGCTGTGCGGAAGGGTTTTAATTAATTTAGCAGGGGGGTGGGAACTGGAGTGATAGAGCTGAGGATGGAACAGTTGGTATACAACTAGATGCATTGTGTAATGAGACTGAGGAAGGACGGGGGGGGGGGGGATAATAGGGCAAAATTGCAGTCAGCGGGATGAGTTAAAGTGTTACTGGACCAAAATCAAAAAGGGTGGTGAATACAGGACTGAAGGTGTAAGATTTGAGTGCATGCAGTATACGGAATAAGGTAGATGATCTTGTAGCGCAGTTTGAGATTGGTAAGTATGACGTTGTGGGCATCACTGAGTCGTGACTGAAAGAAGAGCATAGTTGAGAGCTTAACATCCAAGGATGTTAAAAGGGCAGAGGGGGTGGGCTGCCTCTGTTGATTAAATATACAATCAAATCCATAGAGAAAGGTTACATAGGATCAGATGATGTAGAATCCTTGTGGATAGAGTTAAAAAATCATAAAGGCACAAAGAACCTGTTGGTAGTTATATACAGGCCGAACAGTAGCCAAGATGTGGGAGATAGAAAAGGCATGTCATGGGAGATTTCAACATGCAGGTATATTGGGAAAATCAGATTGGTGCTGATTTGTAGAATGTCTATGAGCTGGCTTTCTAGAGCATCTTGTGGATGAGGCCACTAAGGGTAACAGCAGTTCTGGATTGGATGGTATGTAATGACCCGTATTTGAGGAGAAAATTCAAAAATCAGAGGTGCAGGGGGGACTTGGCATTCCCTAAAGGTTAATCGCAGGTTGAGTCAGTGGTAAGGAAGGGAAACACAACATTAGCATTCATTTCCAGGGGACTAGAATATAAAAGCAATATGTAATGCTGAGGCTTTGTACGGCATTGGTCAGATCAAACAGAGTATTGTGAGCAGTTTTGGGCACCTTATGTAAGAAAAGATGTGCTGGTATTGGAGACGGTCCAGAGGAACTTTACAAGAACAATCCCTGGAATGAAAGGGTTAACGTATGAAGAGCATTGATTGCTGGCTGGAGTTTTGAAGACTCAGGGGAGATATCGAATGCTGAAGGTCAGAGTGGATGTGGATAGGATGTTTCCTATAATGGGGGAGTCTCGGCCCAGAGGTGCAGCCTCAGAACTGAGGGACACCTATTTGGAAGAGATGAGGAGAAGTTTCATTAGCTAGAGGGTGGTGAATCTGTGCAATTCATTGCCACACATGCCTGTGCAGGCCAGTTCATTGGGTAAATATTTAAGGTGAAGATTGATAGGTTCTTGATGAGTCAGGGTGTCAGAGAAGGCAGGAGAATGGGTGTGAATGGTATAACGGAACAGACTCGATGGGCCACATGGCCTGATTCTGTCTTATGGACTCTTGGAACAAGCACAATAACAAGCTTTTGAGAGGAGGGTGGAACATACCCAGTGAATGGCAATGGCCTGGGTAGTGTAACTGACATCATTCACTGAAAGTGGTGACACAGACCATCAGGGGGAGTGAAGGCACATGGTACACTTTCCCTCATCAGCTGACCCACCGAGCACTGAAATGGAACTTGAATTTGTGTGTGCAGTTCTGGTCAACTGGCTAAAGGAAGGATTGCATTTAACTGGACCAGAGGGCCCAGGACTGTTTTCCCTGGAGTGAAGGAGACCGAGGACCTTATACAGCTCAGAAAGTGAGGGGCATCGATCAGATGGATGGTCACCTCCATTTCCCCAGGAGAGGGAACGGGTACAAGGTGGGTGGAGATTTAGGAGTTTTTTTATTTTGACACGGTGCTGGGTATGTGGAATGAGCGGCCAGTGGTAGAAGTGGACAAGTAGAGAGATCTGACATAAATGCATCTCAATTTGGAATAGACAAGTCTGCTTGTGTGCTGTGTAACTCTGACTGTAAAATCTGCAGTGGTGACGGAATGGGTCAACACATTAACAAAGAAACAGGACAGGCGCAACGTCAGCAAGTATATGCAAGGCTAAAGGGGATGAGCAGGGTCTGTTGTAAAGAGGGACGAGCCCAGTAAAAGCTCCCTGCCTTCCCCAAACAGGCTCGGTGTGTACCACCAGGAAGAAGACGGGCGTGGGCTACCCGCAGCTCAGCGCAGTGATCGAGTGCGCCGATGCTGCCCATGGACTCAATGGCCACATCATCTCGGTGAGTTGACGGGGACAGGGGGCTGCAACACCCTGCACTCAAACACCAACCAACAACTCTGCCGAGCTGGGACCAAGCTACTGAAACTCGGTAGACCCAGACTTCTGACCCGTTCACTGTCCCCCTGTGGTCCCGGACCCCCGACCCGTTCACTGTCCCCCTGTGGTCCCGGAACCCCGACCCGTTCACTGTCCCCCTGTGGTCCCGGACCCCCGACCCGTTCACTGTCCCCCTGTGGTCCCGGACCCCCGACCCGTTCACTGTCTCCCTGTGGTCCCGGACCCCCGACCCGTTCACTGTCCCCCTGTGGTCCCGGACCGCCGACCCGTTCACTGTCGTCCTGTGGTCCCGGACCCCCGACCCGTTCACTGTCCCCCTGTGGTCCCGGACCCCCGACCCGTTCACTGTCCCCCCCTGTGGTCCCGGACCCCCGACCCGTTCACTGTCCCCCTGAGGTCCCGGACCCCCGACCCGTTCACTGTCCCCCTGTGGTCCCGGACCCCCGACCCGTTCACTGTCCCCCTGTGGTCCCGGACCCCCGACCCGTTCACTGTCCCCCTGTGGTCCCGGACCCCCGGCCCATTCACTGTCCCCCTGTGGTCCCGGACCCCCGACCCGTTCACTGTCCCCCTGTGGTCCCGGACCCCCGACCCGTTCACTGTCCCCCTGAGGTCCCGGACCCCCGACACGTTCACTGTCGTCCTGTGTTCCCGGACCCCCGACCCGTTCACTGTCGTCCTGTGGTCCCGGACCCCCGACCCGTTCACTGTCGTCCTGTGGTCCCGGACCCCCGACCCGTTCACTGTCCCCCTGTGGTCCCGGACCCCCGACCCGTTCACTGTCCCCCTGTGGTCCCGGACCCCCGACCCGTTCACTGTCTCCCTGTGGTCCCGGACCCCCGACCCGTTCACTGTCCCCCTGTGGTCCCGGACCGCCGACCCGTTCACTGTCGTCCTGTGGTCCCGGACCCCCGACCCGTTCACTGTCGTCCTGTGGTCCCGGACCCCCGACCCGTTCACTGTCCCCCTGTGGTCCCGGACCCCCGACCCGTTCACAGTCTCCCTGTGGACCCGGACCCCCAACCCGTTCACTGTCCCCCTGTGGTCCCGGACCCCCGACCCGTTCACTGTCCCCCTGTGGTCCCGGACCCCCGACCCGTTCACTGTCCCCCTGTGGTCCCGGACCCCCGACACGTTCACTGTCATCCTGTGGTCCCGGACCCCCGACCCGTTCACTGTCGTCCTGTGGTCCCGGACCCCCGACCCGTTCACTGTCCCCCTGTGGTCCCGGACCCCCGACCCGTTCACAGTCCCCCTGTGGTCCCGGACCCCCGACCCGTTCACTCTCCCCCTGTGGTCCCGGACCCCCGACCCGTTCACTGTCCCCCTGTGGTCCCGGACCCCCGACACGTTCACTGTCCCCCTGTGGTACCGGACCCCCGACCCGTTCACTGTCGTCCTGTTATCAAGCTTGTGTGACAATTTTGCTGCTCTCTTCGGACACTGGTGTCTCTGCCTGTGCCTGGTTCAATTGTAGCACATCCCTGAGGGTCCTTGTCACCCTCAGCTCCAGCTCCAGCTCCAGCTCCAGCTCCACACCTGGTTCAGAAGAATGAGTGGGAAGGGGGGTTTGGGACCTTACTGAAATGTACTGGTTACAATGGACGTGGAGAGGAGGTTTCCATCAGTGGGAGAGTCTTTGATTGAAGGGCACAGCCTCAGACTAAAGGGACCTCATTTTAGAATGGGCACGCGGAGGAATTCCTTCAGTCAAAGGGGGGTGAAGATGTGGAATTCTATTGAAGGCAGAGGACAATTGGTCAGGAGGTTAAGGAATCTGGAGAGAAGAAGAGAGAAAAGTCAGCCATGATTGAATGGTGGGGTAGAATGGTGGGCTGAATGGTTTGATTGTCATCCTGTATCTCGTGATCTTCTGTGTCTTGACAGGACGGAGGCTGCACCTGTCCAGGAGACGTGGCCAAAGCCTTCGGTGAGTCCATGCACGCAGATGCCCACAGTTCTGGAGTGGTGACAGGGGAGAGGGATGGGGGGGAGAGGAGAGGAGTTAGAAGGGGAGAAAAGAGGGCTGGGGAAGAGGTATTATGGGTGGGAGGGTGGGTTTGATCTCTTAGCACAGGAGAACTCCGGTTCACATACCCGATGAGCCCACAGGACCTGATGAGTTAGGGGTGGGCAGGTATTCGAAAGGCCCTGGTGCTGCACTGGCTGGGAGTCCATGCCACCGCTCCCAGTGCGGTACTGGATACTCCCTGTCCTTTGTGGGCCTGAGACGCCACCATCACAGGTGAACCACGAGGCGATGTGCCTCACCCCCTGGCTCTACTCGTTTTATGCTCGGGTCTGTGAGGCTAAGCACAGCGTCAATGCCATATTGAAGTTTGCTGATGACACATTGTTGTTGACTGGATGAAAGGTGGTGATGAATCAGCATTCAGGAGGGAGATTGAAAATCTGGCTGAGTGGTGCCACAACAACAGCCTCTCACTCGCTGTCAGCAAGAGCAGGAGCTGAATATTGACCACTGGAGGTCTGAGCCAGTGCTCATCTGGACAGTGTCAGCAACTTTAAATTCCTTGACATTATAATTTTATTAATTTTTTAGTTTAGTTAGAGATTCAGGGCGATCTAGGCCCTTCAAGCTGTGCTACCCAGCAACCCCGACTTAACCATAACCTGATTTACAATAACCAATTAACCTACCCAGTTCGTCTGTGGGATGAAACCAGAGCACCCGGTGGAAAACTCACGCATGTACGGAGACCCCGTGAAGGTTTTGCTGAACTCCGAACTCGGACACCCCGAAATGTAATAGTGTCACCCTAACCGTGACATCCCAGATTTCAGGGGATCTGCCCACGCAAGTGTCATTATAGAGAAGGCATGTCAGCGCCTATACTTCCTTAGAAGTTTGTGAAGACTTTGACAAACTTCCATTGATGCGCGGAGGAGAGTACACTGACAGGTTGCATCGTGGCCTGGTACGGAAACAGCGTGAAAGGAGAAGCTTACAAAAATTAGTGGACTTAAGATGGTGCTTTGCGTGCAGATCCAGTGGGAATCATCAGATATTCCCGTTCTGGACTACCGCAGCTGAAAGGCACAGTCACAGCCATGGGGACTGCAGTAAGCAACATTGTATTAAGATGGTTTTTAAAAAATCCGTCAATCCTCAAAATCAAGGGTCACAAGCGCAATTCCCCTGTGGAAAGTGGGCTGGCCAAAGTTCAAAGATTCAAAGTATGTTTATTATCAAAGAATGAATGCAATACACAACCCTGAGATAAGTTTTCCCACACACAGCCACGAAACAAATAAAACCATGGAAACCGTTCAGATCAAAACATCAACTGCCCCACGGACAAAAAAAAAACAAAAGGCAACAAAAAATACAAGCAAGGAACAGAGAATATAAAACACAAAATTGAAAGAGTCCAAGCATAATTCAATTGAGTTTAGTGTTCATTATCCGCACGCCACTGTGATTCAGTCACCCAAAAGTAGTAACAGAAAAAGGGGCGACCATCATAATGTGAATTACAGGTTAGTCCACAAACCTGAGCTTTGGTATCGTGCTCCAGCAGCATCGGGAGGGAGAGCGAGAGACCATTCGAGTGCAGTGACTTTCCTTCTGGAGAGAGAGACCATCCTAAGCAGAAAACGTTCTCTGGCAGCAGCAAGCGAGAGGCTGGTAGACAGTGCTGAACATTCACTCACCTCAATGTTTCAAACTTCCTCAGTGCTTTAATCAGCTTGATCAGCAAGAAATGAATTGATCACGGGCTTACGCCCGTCTCCGAGCTTCTTATGTCAAGGTAGCTCACCTCCCAGAAGTCTCGGATGTAGCAAAACACCAGATGTTCAATCAGCCCGAAAACGCACCATCAAAATGTAGATCGCAGACTCCAACAGTACCAGAACCACGTTTGAAAACAAAGACATAAAAGAAGTAGTTCCGTGGACCTCGGGGCAAGATTGCACTACCAGGGCTGCTGTGAACCTTGCTTCATGGAACCGTGGCTATCCCCTGCCATTTCGGAAGCAGTGCTGCTGCCTGATTGCTTTACCACCCACTCAAAAGGCAAGGCAGCTGCCTGTTTTAAAGGTAGAGGTGAAGTGTGCTTTATAATTAACTCCTCTTGGTGCACGGACGTGGCAGTTCTGTCTCAGTCCTGCTCACCTGACCTGCACATCTGGCAGCCAAGTGTTCTCTGTTTTATCTGCCGAGGAGTTTTCCGCTGTCATCCTGGTAGCGGTGTACATTCCACCTCAGACCAACGTCAGGCAGGCATTGGAGGAGCTGAGCACCATAATCAGCAGTCATGAAACAGCACCCCCCGATGCCTTCCCAATCGTTGTGGGGGATTTCAACCAAGCCAACTGGGACAAATCTCTGAACAACTACCACCAGAATCAGAGGAGCCAACAGACTTGACCACTGTACCTTGCCACCCCAAGCCCACAGTTTGGAAATTCCAATCATCTGCCTGTACTTCTACTCCCACTGTCCAGGCACAGACTAAAGACCACAGCACCAGTGGTGACAATCAAGAAGGTATGGTCAAGGGAGGCAGAGGAGTGCTTACAGGACTGCTTTGATTTGTGGACCGGACAATCTTCGAATCAGAATGAAAACGCCACAGTTGTCACCAAATTCATCAAGACTTGTGTGGATGAGTGTGCGCTTTCAAGAACATACTGGACGCACCCAAACCAGAATCCATGGATGAACCAGGAGATTTGTAATCCACTGAGGGATAGTGGATATAGCTCTTGTATATCCAGAACTACGGCAGGATATTTCAAGAGTGAAGAAACAATTCCGATTGAAGCTTGAGACAGAATCGGATGCATGTCAGCTCTGGCAGGGTTTGCAGGCCATTACTTGCTCCAGGGAGAAACCTAAAACATCATGAATGACGGTAAGACATCACTCCCAGAGGAGCTCAGCCCCCTTTTATGCACTCTGAAAGAGAGAATAAACCCACACCTGTGTGAATCCCCGTGACCCTGTGATCTTTGTCTCGGAGGCCGATATCAGAACATCTTTAGAGAGGGTCAGGACCTGACCTGTGCCAACCAACTGGCAGGAGTGTTCCAGGACATCTTCCGTCTCTCACTGCTGCAGTCAGAGGTTCCTACCTGCTGCAAAAGGGCGACAATCATACCAGTGCCCAAGAGGAGCAGGGTGGACTGCCTCAGTGACTATTGCCCAGTTGCACTCTCATCTACTGTGATGAAGTGCTTTGAGAGGTTGTTCATGGCCAGAAATATCTCTCGTTTAAGCAAGGACCTGGCTCTGCTGCAAGTTGCCTATCACAATAGGTCTGCAGTGGCTGCAGTCTCACTGGCTCTGCACTCAGCCTGGACAACAGCAATACCTACTGCTGCATGTTGATTACAGCTCAGCGTTCAACACCGTCATACCCCCAGTACCAATCACCAAGTTCCAAAATCTGAGCCTCGATACCTCCCTCTGCGACTGGATCCTCACTGATTACAGCTCAGCGTTCAACACCGTCATACCCCCAGTACCAATCACCAAGTTCCAAAATCTGAGCCTCGATACCTCCCTCTGCGACTGGATCCTCACTGATTACAGCTCAGCGTTCAACACCGTCATACCCCCAGTACCAATCACCAAGTTCCAAAATCTGAGCCTCGATACCTCCCTCTGCGACTGGATCCTCACTGATTACAGCTCAGCGTTCAACACCGTCATACCCCCAGTACCAATCACCAAGTTCCAAAATCTGAGCCTCGATACCTCCCTCTGCGACTGGATCCTCACTGATTACAGCTCAGCGTTCAACACCGTCATACCCCCAGTACCAATCACCAAGTTCCAAAATCTGAGCCTCGATACCTCCCTCTGCGACTGGATCCTCACTGATTACAGCTCAGCGTTCAACACCGTCATACCCCCAGTACCAATCACCAAGTTCCAAAATCTGAGCCTCGATACCTCCCTCTGCGACTGGATCCTCACTGATTACAGCTCAGCGTTCAACACCGTCATACCCCCAGTACCAATCACCAAGTTCCAAAATCTGAGCCTCGATACCTCCCTCTGCGACTGGATCCTCACTGATTACAGCTCAGCGTTCAACACCGTCATACCCCCAGTACCAATCACCAAGTTCCAAAATCTGAGCCTCGATACCTCCCTCTGCGACTGGATCCTCACTGATTACAGCTCAGCGTTCAACACCGTCATACCCCCAGTACCAATCACCAAGTTCCAAAATCTGAGCCTCGATACCTCCCTCTGCGACTGGATCCTCACTGATTACAGCTCAGCGTTCAACACCGTCATACCCCCAGTACCAATCACCAAGTTCCAAAATCTGAGCCTCGATACCTCCCTCTGCGACTGGATCCTCACTGATTACAGCTCAGCGTTCAACACCGTCATACCCCCAGTACCAATCACCAAGTTCCAAAATCTGAGCCTCGATACCTCCCTCTGCGACTGGATCCTCACTGATTACAGCTCAGCGTTCAACACCGTCATACCCCCAGTACCAATCACCAAGTTCCAAAACCTGAGCCTCGATACCTCCCTCTGCGACTGGATCCTCACTGATTACAGCTCAGCGTTCAACACCATCATACCCCCAGTACCAATCACCAAGTTCCAAAACCTGGGCCTCGATACCTCCCTCTGCGACTGGATCCTCATTAGGAGACCACAGTCAGTGCAGATCAGAAATAATATCTCCTCCTCGCTCATAATCAGCACTAGCGTACCTTGGATGTGTGCTTCGCCCACTGCTCATGCTCTCTGCTGTCATGACTGTGTGGCTCAGCACAATTCAAATGCTGTTTGTAAGTTGCTGATGGCCCAACATATTGATGCAATTACAGAGCAGGCACGACATTGGCTATATTTCGTCAGGAGTTTGAGGAGGTTTGGAATGTCACCAAAGGCGCTTGCAAATTTCTCCAGATGTACCATAGAGAGCATTCTAACTGGCTGCATCACCGTCGTATGGAGGGGCCACTGCACAGGATTGGAAAAAGCTGCAGAGTTGCAAACTCAGCCAGCTCCATCAGAGGCACAAGCCTCCCCAGCATCGAGGACATTGTCAAAAGGCAATGTCCCTCAAAAAGGTGCCATCCATTGAGGACCCTCGTCACCCAGGATTTGCCCTCTTCACATTGCTACCATCAAGGAGGTGGTACAGGAGCCCGAAGACACACATTCGACGTTTTAGGAACAGCTTCTTTCTCTCTGCTATCAGATTCCTGAATGGACACTGAACCCTTGTATACTACCTCAATATTTTTTAAATCGCTTTTGCACTAATTTTTATTTTAATATTGTCATTTATAACTTCTTTATTTTTAAGTATTGCAATGTATGGCTGCCACAAATTTCACAACATATCATTCTTTCCTACGTTACTACTGCCCTCACCCGCATCTCCTCCATTTCCCAGACATCCTCGCTCACCCGCCTTCCTCTTGTCCTTGCCATTCTCTGAGCCTCCGCATCCAACACATCATTCTGCACCTCAACACACTGCATCTCCCTCCGTCCCCGGACGTACCGACCCACTCACCACATCGATCCTCTCTCACCTCAACACACCGCATCTCCCTCCGTCCCTGGATGTACCGACCCACTCACCACATCGATCCTCTCTCACCTCAACACACCGCATCTCCCTCCGTCCCCGGACGTACCGACCCACTCACCACATCGATCCTCTCTCACCTCAACACACCGCATCTCCCTCCGTCCCCAGACGTACCGACCCACTCACCACATCGATCCTCTCTCACCTCAACACACCACATCTCCCTCCGTCCCCGGACGTACCGACCCACTCACCACATCGATCCTCTCTCACCTCAACACACCACATCTCCCTCCGTCCCCAGACGTACCGACCCGCTCACCACATCGATCCTCTCTCACCTCAACACACCACATCTCCCTCCGTCCCCGGACGTACCGACCCACTCACCACATCGATCCTCTCTCACCTCAACACACCGCATCTCCCTCCGTCCCCGGACGTACCGACCCACTCACCACATCGATCCTCTCTCACCTCAACACACGCTGCATCTCCCTCTGTCCCCGGACGTACCGACCCGCTCACCACATCGATCCTCTCTCACCTCAACACACCGCATCTCCCTCCGTCCCCGGACGTACCGTCCCACTCACCACATCGATCCTCTCTCACCTCAATACACCGCATCTCCCTCCGTCCCCGGACGTACCGACCCACTCACCACATCGATCCTCTCTCACCTCAACACACCGCATCTCCCTCCGTCCCCGGACGTACCGACCCACTCACCACATCGATCCTCTCTCACCTCAACACACGCTGCATCTCCCTCCGTCCCCGGACGTACCGACCCACTCACCACATCGATCCTCTCTCACCTCAACACACGCTGCATCTCCCTCCGTCCCCGGACGTACCGACCCACTCACCACATCGATCCTCTCTCACCTCAACACACGCTGCATCTCCCTCCGTCCCCGGACGTACCGACCCACTCACCACATCGATCCTCTCTCACCTCAACACACCGCATCTCCCTCCATCCCCGGACGTACCGACCCACTCACCACATCGATCCTCTCTCACCTCAACACACGCTGCATCTCCCTCCGTCCCCGGACGTACCGTCCCGCTCACCACATCGATCCTCTCTCACCTCAACACACCGCATCTCCCTCCGTCCCCGGACGTACCGACCCACTCACCACATCGATCCTCTCTCACCTCAACACACGCTGCATCTCCCTCCGTCCCCGGACGTACCGACCCACTCACCACATCGATCCTCTCTCACCTCAACACACACCGCATCTCCCTCCGTCCCCGGACGTACCGACCCGCTCACCACATCGATCCTCTCTCACCTCAACACACCGCATCTCCCTCCGTCCCCGGACGTACCGACCCACTCACCACATCGATCCTCTCTCACCTCAACACACCGCATCTCCCTCCGTCCCCGGACGTACTGACCCGCTCACCACATCGATCCTCTCTCACCTCAACACACGCTGCATCTCCCTCTGTCCCCGGACGTACCGACCCGCTCACCACATCGATCCTCTCTCACCTCAACACACCGCATCTCCCTCCGTCCCCGGACGTACCGACCCACTCACCACATCGATCCTCTCTCACCTCAACACACCGCATCTCCCTCCGTCCCCGGACGTACTGACCCACTCACCACATCGATCCTCTCCCACATCAACACACGCTGCATCTCCCTCCGTCCCCGGACGTACCGTCCCACTCACCACATCGATCCTCTCTCACCTCAACACACCGCATCTCCCTCCGTCCCCGGACGTACCGACCCGCTCACCACATCGATCCTCTCTCACCTCAACACACGCTGCATCTCCCTCCGTCCCCGGACGTACTGACCCACTCACCACATCGATCCTCTCTCACCTCAACACACGCTGCATCTCCCTCCGTCCCCGGACGTACCGACCCACTCACCACATCGATCCTCTCTCACCTCAACACACGCTGCATCTCCCTCCGTCCCCGGACGTACCGTCCCACTCACCACATCGATCCTCTCTCACCTCAACACACGCTGCATCTCCCTCCGTCCCCGGACGTACCGACCCACTCACCACATCGATCCTCTCTCACCTCAACACACGCTGCATCTCCCTCCGTCCCCGGACGTACCGACCCGCTCACCACATCGATCCTCTCTCACCTCAACACACGCTGCATCTCCCTCCGTCCCCGGACGTACCGTCCCACTCACCACATCGATCCTCTCTCACCTCAACACACCGCATCTCCCTCCGTCCCCGGACGTACCGACCCACTCACCACATCGATCCTCTCTCACCTCAACACACCGCATCTCCCTCCGTCCCCGGACGTACCGACCCACTCACCACATCGATCCTCTCTCACCTCAACACACGCTGCATCTCCCTCCGTCCCCGGACGTACCGACCCACTCACCACATCGATCCTCTCTCACCTCAACACACGCTGCATCTCCCTCCGTCCCCGGACGTACCGACCCACTCACCACATCGATCCTCTCTCACCTCAACACACCGCATCTCCCTCTGTCCCCGGACGTACTGACCCACTCACCACATCGATCCTCTCTCACCTCAACACACCGCATCTCCCTCCGTCCCCGGACGTACCGTCCCACTCACCACATCGATCCTCTCTCACCTCAACACACCGCATCTCCCTCCGTCCCCGGACGTACCGACCCACTCACCACATCGATCCTCTCTCACCTCAACACACCGCATCTCCCTCCGTCCCCGGACGTACCGACCCACTCACCACATCGATCCTCTCTCACCTCAACACACGCTGCATCTCCCTCCGTCCCCGGACGTACCGACCCACTCACCACATCGATCCTCTCTCACCTCAACACACGCTGCATCTCCCTCCGTCCCCGGACGTACCGACCCACTCACCACATCGATCCTCTCTCACCTCAACACACCGCATCTCCCTCCGTCCCCGGACGTACCGACCCACTCACCACATCGATCCTCTCTCACCTCAACACACGCTGCATCTCCCTCCGTCCCCGGACGTACCGACCCACTCACCACATCGATCCTCTCTCACCTCAACACACGCTGCATCTCCCTCCGTCCCCGGACGTACCGTCCCACTCACCACATCGATCCTCTCTCACCTCAACACACCGCATCTCCCTCCGTCCCCGGACGTACCGTCCCACTCACCACATCGATCCTCTCTCACCTCAACACACCGCATCTCCCTCCGTCCCCGGACGTAACGACCCACTCACCACATCGATCCTCTCTCACCTCAACACACCGCATCTCCCTCCGTCCCCGGACGTACCGACCCACTCACCACATCGATCCTCTCTCACCTCAACACACCGCATCTCCCTCCGTCCCCGGACGTACTGACCCACTCACCACATCGATCCTCTCTCACCTCAACACACCGCATCTCCCTCCGTCCCCGGACGTACCGACCCACTCACCACATCGATCCTCTCCCACATCAACACACCGCATCTCCCTCCGTCCCCGGACGTACCGTCCCACTCACCACATCGATCCTCTCTCACCTCAACACACCGCATCTCCCTCCGTCCCCGGACGTACCGACCCACTCACCACATCGATCCTCTCTCACCTCAACACACGCTGCATCTCCCTCCGTCCCCGGACGTACCGACCCGCTCACCACATCGATCCTCTCTCACCTCAACACACCGCATCTCCCTCCGTCCCCGGACGTACCGACCCACTCACCACATCGATCCTCTCTCACCTCAACACACCGCATCTCCCTCCGTCCCCGGACGTACCGACCCACTCACCACATCGATCCTCTCTCACCTCAACACACCGCATCTCCCTCCGTCCCCGGACGTACCGTCCCACTCACCACATCGATCCTCTCTCACCTCAACACACCGCATCTCCCTCCGTCCCCGGACGTACCGACCCGCTCACCACATCGATCCTCTCTCACCTCAACACACCGCATCTCCCTCCGTCCCCGGACGTACCGACCCGCTCACCACATCGATCCTCTCCCACATCAACACACCGCATCTCCCTCCGTCCCCGGACGTACCGACCCACTCACCACATCGATCCTCTCTCACCTCAACACACCGCATCTCCCTCCGTCCCCGGACGTACCGACCCACTCACCACATCGATCCTCTCTCACCTCAACACACCGCATCTCCCTCTGTCCCCGGACGTACCGACCCACTCACCACATCGATCCTCTCTCACCTCAACACACGCTGCATCTCCCTCCGTCCCCGGACGTACCGACCCGCTCACCACATCGATCCTCTCCCACATCAACACACCGCATCTCCCTCCGTCCCCGGACGTACCGTCCCGCTCACCACATCGATCCTCTCTCACCTCAACACACCGCATCTCCCTCCGTCCCCGGACGTACCGACCCACTCACCACATCGATCCTCTCTCACCTCAACACACCGCATCTCCCTCCGTCCCCGGACGTACCGACCCACTCACCACATCGATCCTCTCTCACCTCAACACACCGCATCTCCCTCCGTCCCCGGACGTACCGACCCACTCACCACATCGATCCTCTCTCACCTCAACACACCGCATCTCCCTCCGTCCCCGGACGTACCGACCCGCTCACCACATCGATCCTCTCTCACCTCAACACACCGCATCTCCCTCCGTCCCCGGACGTACCGTCCCACTCACCACATCGATCCTCTCTCACCTCAACACACCGCATCTCCCTCCGTCCCCGGACGTACCGACCCGCTCACCACATCGATCCTCTCTCACCTCAACACACCGCATCTCCCTCCGTCCCCGGACGTACTGACCCGCTCACCACATCGATCCTCTCTCACCTCAACACACCGCATCTCCCTCCGTCCCCGGACGTACTGACCCGCTCACCACATCGATCCTCTCTCACCTCAACACACCGCATCTCCCTCCGTCCCCGGACGTACCGACCCACTCACCACATCGATCCTCTCTCACCTCAACACACCGCATCTCCCTCCGTCCCCGGACGTACTGACCCACTCACCACATCGATCCTCTCTCACCTCAACACACCGCATCTCCCTCCGTCCCCGGACGTACCGACCCGCTCACCACATCGATCCTCTCTCACCTCAACACACCGCATCTCCCTCCGTCCCCGGACGTACCGTCCCACTCACCACATCGATCCTCTCTCACCTCAACACACCGCATCTCCCTCCGTCCCCGGACGTACCGACCCGCTCACCACATCGATCCTCTCTCACCTCAACACACCGCATCTCCCTCCGTCCCCGGACGTACCGACCCGCTCACCACATCGATCCTCTCTCACCTCAACACACCGCATCTCCCTCCGTCCCCGGACGTACCGTCCCACTCACCACATCGATCCTCTCTCACCTCAACACACGCTGCATCTCCCTCCGTCCCCGGACGTACCGACCCGCTCACCACATCGATCCTCTCTCACCTCAACACAGGCTGCATCTCCCTCTGTCCCCGGACGTACTGACCCACTCACCACATCGATCCTCTCCCACATCAACACACCGCATCTCCCTCCGTCCCCGGACGTACTGACCCGCTCACCACATCGATCCTCTCTCACCTCAACACACCGCATCTCCCTCCGTCCCCGGACGTACTGACCCACTCACCACATCGATCCTCTCTCACCTCAACACACCGCATCTCCCTCCGTCCCCGGACGTACCGACCCGCTCACCACATCGATCCTCTCCCACATCAACACACCGCATCTCCCTCCGTCCCCGGACGTACCGACCCACTCACCACATCGATCCTCTCTCACCTCAACACACCGCATCTCCCTCCGTCCCCGGACGTACTGACCCACTCACCACATCGATCCTCTCTCACCTCAACACACCGCATCTCCCTCCGTCCCCGGACGTACCGACCCACTCACCACATCGATCCTCTCTCACCTCAACACACCGCATCTCCCTCCGTCCCCGGACGTACCGACCAGCTCACCACATCGATCCTCTCTCACCTCAACACACCGCATCTCCCTCCATCCCCGGACGTACCGACCCACTCACCACATCGATCCTCTCCCACATCAACACACCGCATCTCCCTCCGTCCCCGGACGTACCGACCCACTCACCACATCGATCCTCTCTCACCTCAACACACCGCATCTCCCTCCGTCCCCGGACGTACTGACCCACTCACCACATCGATCCTCTCTCACCTCAACACACCGCATCTCCCTCCGTCCCCGGACGTACCGACCCGCTCACCACATCGATCCTCTCTCACCTCAACACACCGCATCTCCCTCCGTCCCCGGACGTACCGTCCCACTCACCACATCGATCCTCTCTCACCTCAACACACCGCATCTCCCTCCGTCCCCGGACGTACCGACCCGCTCACCACATCGATCCTCTCTCACCTCAACACACGCTGCATCTCCCTCTGTCCCCGGACGTACCGACCCACTCACCACATCGATCCTCTCTCACCTCAACACACCGCATCTCCCTCCGTCCCCAGACGTACCGACCCGCTCACCACATCGATCCTCTCCCACCTCAACACACCGCATCTCCCTCCGTCCCCGGACGTACCGTCCCACTCACCACATCGATCCTCTCTCACCTCAACACACCGCATCTCCCTCCGTCCCCGGACGTACCGACCCGCTCACCACATCGATCCTCTCTCACCTCAACACACGCTGCATCTCCCTCCGTCCCCGGACGTACCGTCCCACTCACCACATCGATCCTCTCTCACCTCAACACACCGCATCTCCCTCTGTCCCCGGACGTACTGACCCACTCACCACATCGATCCTCTCTCACCTCAACACACCGCATCTCCCTCCATCCCCGGACGTACCGACCCACTCACCACATCGATCCTCTCTCACCTCAACACACCGCATCTCCCTCCGTCCCCGGATGTACCGACCCACTCACCACATCGATCCTCTCTCACCTCAACACACCGCATCTCCCTCCGTCCCCGGACGTACCGACCCACTCACCACATCGATCCTCTCTCACCTCAACACACCGCATCTCCCTCTGTCCCCGGACGTACCGACCCGCTCACCACATTGATCCTCTCTCACCTCAACACACCGCATCTCCCTCCGTCCCCGGACGTACTGACCCGCTCACCACATCGATCCTCTCCCACATCAACACACCGCATCTCCCTCCGTCCCCGGACGTACTGACCCGCTCACCACATCGATCCTCTCTCACCTCAACACACGCTGCATCTCCCTCTGTCCCCGGACGTACTGACTCACTCACCACATCGATCCTCTCTCACCTCAACACACCGCATCTCCCTCTGTCCCCGGACGTACCGACCCACTCACCACATCGATCCTCTCTCACCTCAACACACCGCATCTCCCTCCGTCCCCGGACGTACTGACCCGCTCACCACATCGATCCTCTCCCACATCAACACACCGCATCTCCCTCCGTCCCCGGACGTACCGACCCTCTCACCACATCGATCCTCTCTCACCTCAACACACCGCATCTCCCTCCGTCCCCGGACGTACCGACCCGCTCACCACATCGATCCTCTCTCACCTCAACACACCGCATCTCCCTCCGTCCCCGGACGTACCGACCCACTCACCACATCGATCCTCTCTCACCTCAACACACCGCATCTCCCTCCGTCCCCGGACGTACCGTCCCACTCACCACATCGATCCTCTCTCACCTCAACACACCGCATCTCCCTCCGTCCCCGGACGTACCGTCCCACTCACCACATCGATCCTCTCTCACCTCAACACACCGCATCTCCCTCCGTCCCCGGACGTACCGACCCACTCACCACATCGATCCTCTCTCACATCAACACACCGCATCTCCCTCCGTCCCCGGACGTACCGACCCACTCACCACATCGATCCTCTCTCACCTCAACACACCGCATCTCCCTCCGTCCCCGGACGTACCGACCCACTCACCACATCGATCCTCTCTCACCTCAACACACCGCATCTCCCTCCGTCCCCGGATGTACTGACTCACTCACCACATCGATCCTCTCTCACCTCAACACACCGCATCTCCCTCCGTCCCCGGACATACTGACCCACTCACCACATCGATCCTCTCTCACCTCAACACACCGCATCTCCCTCCGTCCCTGGACGTACCGACCCACTCACCACATCGATCCTCTCTCACCTCAACACACGCTGCATCTCCCTCCGTCCCCGGACGTACCGACCCGCTCACCACATCGATCCTCTCTCACCTCAACACACCGCATCTCCCTCCGTCCCCGGACGTACTGACCCGCTCACCACATCGATCCTCTCTCACCTCAACACACCGCATCTCCCTCCATCCCCGGACGTACCGACCCGCTCACCACATCGATCCTCTCTCACCTCAACACACCGCATCTCCCTCCGTCCCCGGACGTACCGACCCACTCACCACATCGATCCTCTCTCACCTCAACACACGCTGCATCTCCCTCCGTCCCCGGACGTACCGACCCACTCACCACATCGATCCTCTCTCACCTCAACACACCGCATCTCCCTCCGTCCCTGGACGTACCGACCCAGTCACCACATCGATCCTCTCTCACCTCAACACACCGCATCTCCCTCCGTCCCCGGACGTACCCACCCGCTCACCACATCGATCCTCTCTCACCTCAACACACCGCATCTCCCTCCGTCCCCGGACGTACCGACCCGCTCACCACATCGATCCTCTCTCACCTCAACACACGCTGCATCTCCCTCCGTCCCCGGACGTACCGACCCACTCACCACATCGATCCTCTCTCACCTCAACACACCGCATCTCCCTCCGTCCCTGGACGTACCGACCCAGTCACCACATCGATCCTCTCTCACCTCAACACACGCTGCATCTCCCTCCGTCCCTGGACGTACCGACCCACTCACCACATCGATCCTCTCTCACCTCAACACACGCTGCATCTCCCTCCGTCCCCGGACGTACCGACCCGCTCACCACATCGATCCTCTCTCACCTCAACACACCGCATCTCCCTCCGTCCCCGGACGTACCGACCCACTCACCACATCGATCCTCTCTCACCTCAACACACCGCATCTCCCTCTGTCCCTGGATGTACTGACCCACTCACCACATCGATCCTCTCTCACCTCAACACACGCTGCATCTCCCTCTGTCCCTGGACGTACCGACCCGCTCACCACATCGATCCTCTCTCACCTCAACACACCGCATCTCCCTCCGTCCCCGGACGTACTGACCCACTCACCACATCGATCCTCTCTCACCTCAACACACCGCATCTCCCTCCGTCCCCGGACGTGCCGACCCACTCACCACATCGATCCTCTCTCACCTCAACACACCGCATCTCCCTCCGTCCCCGGACGTACTGACCCACTCACCACATCGATCCTCTCTCACCTCAACACACCGCATCTCCCTCCGTCCCCGGACGTACCGACCCGCTCACCACATCGATCCTCTCTCACCTCAACACACGCTGCATCTCCCTCCGTCCCCGGACGTACCGACCCACTCACCACATCGATCCTCTCTCACCTCAACACACCGCATCTCCCTCCATCCCCGGACGTACCGACCCACTCACCACATCGATCCTCTCTCACCTCAACACACCGCATCTCCCTCCGTCCGCGGACGTACCGTCCCACTCACCACATCGATCCTCTCTCACCTCAACACACCGCATCTCCCTCCGTCCGCGGACGTACTGACTCACTCACCACATCGATCCTCTCTCACCTCAACACACCGCATCTCCCTCCGTCCGCGGACGTACCGTCCCACTCACCACATCGATCCTCTCTCACCTCAACACACCGCATCTCCCTCCGTCCGCGGACGTACTGACTCACTCACCACATCGATCCTCTCTCACCTCAACACACCGCATCTCCCTCCGTCCCCGGACGTACCGACCCACTCACCACATCGATCCTCTCTCACCTCAACACACCGCATCTCCCTCCGTCCCCGGACGTACCGACCCGCTCACCACATCGATCCTCTCTCACCTCAACACACCGCATCTCCCTCCGTCCGCGGACGTACCGACCCAGTCACCACATCGATCCTCTCTCACCTCAACACACGCTGCATCTCCCTCCATCCCCGGATGTACTGACCCACTCACCACATCGATCCTCTCTCACCTCAACACACCGCATCTCCCTCCGTCCCCGGACGTACCGACCCACTCACCACATCGATCCTCTCTCACCTCAACACACCGCATCTCCCTCCGTCCCCGGACGTACCGACCCGCTCACCACATCGATCCTCTCTCACCTCAACACACCGCATCTCCCTCCGTCCCCGGACGTACTGACCCACTCACCACATCGATCCTCTCTCACCTCAACACACGCTGCATCTCCCTCCGTCCCCGGACGTACCGACCCGCTCACCACATCGATCCTCTCTCACCTCAACACACCGCATCTCCCTCCGTCCCCGGACGTACCGACCCACTCACCACATCGATCCTCTCTCACCTCAACACACCGCATCTCCCTCCGTCCCCGGACGTACCGACCCACTCACCACATCGATCCTCTCTCACCTCAACACACCGCATCTCCCTCCATCCCCGGATGTACCGACCCGCTCAACACATCGATCCTCTCTCACCTCAACACACCGCATCTCCCTCCGTCCCCGGACGTACTGACCCACTCACCACATCGATCCTCTCTCACCTCAACACACCGCATCTCCCTCCGTCCCCGGACGTACCGACCCGCTCACCACATCGATCCTCTCTCACCTCAACACACCGCATCTCCCTCCGTCCCCGGACGTACCGACCCGCTCACCACATCGATCCTCTCTCACCTCAACACACCGCATCTCCCTCCGTCCCCGGACGTACCGACCCACTCACCACATCGATCCTCTCTCACCTCAACACACCGCATCTCCCTCTGTCCCCGGACGTACCGACCCACTCACCACATCGATCCTCTCTCACCTCAACACACCGCATCTCCCTCTGTCCCCGGACGTACCGACCCACTCACCACATCGATCCTCTCTCACCTCAACACACCGCATCTCCCTCCGTCCCCGGACGTACCGACCCACTCACCACATCGATCCTCTCTCACCTCAACACACCGCATCTCCCTCCGTCCCCGGACGTACTGACCCACTCACCACATCGATCCTCTCTCACCTCAACACACGCTGCATCTCCCTCCGTCCCCGGACGTACCGACCCGCTCACCACATCGATCCTCTCTCACCTCAACACACGCTGCATCTCCCTCCGTCCTCGGACGTACTGACCCCGCTCACCACATCGATCCTCTCTCACCTCAACACACCGCATCTCCCTCCGTCCCCGGACGTACCGACCCGCTCACCACATCGATCCTCTCTCACCTCAACACACCGCATCTCCCTCCATCCCCGGACGTACCGTCCCACTCACCACATCGATCCTCTCTCACCTCAACACACCGCATCTCCCTCCGTCCGCGGACGTACTGACTCACTCACCACATCGATCCTCTCTCACCTCAACACACCGCATCTCCCTCCGTCCCCGGACGTACCGACCCGCTCACCACATCGATCCTCTCTCACCTCAACACACCGCATCTCCCTCCGTCCGCGGACGTACCGACCCAGTCACCACATCGATCCTCTCTCACCTCAACACACCGCATCTCCCTCCGTCCCCGGACGTACCGACCCGCTCACCACATCGATCCTCTCTCACCTCAACACACCGCATCTCCCTCCGTCCGCGGACGTACCGACCCACTCACCACATCGATCCTCTCTCACCTCAACACACGCTGCATCTCCCTCCATCCCCGGATGTACTGACCCACTCACCACATCGATCCTCTCTCACCTCAACACACCGCATCTCCCTCCGTCCCCGGACGTACCGACCCGCTCACCACATCGATCCTCTCTCACCTCAACACACCGCATCTCCCTCCGTCCCCGGACGTACCGACCCGCTCACCACATCGATCCTCTCTCACCTCAACACACCGCATCTCCCTCCGTCCCCGGACGTACTGACCCACTCACCACATCGATCCTCTCTCACCTCAACACACGCTGCATCTCCCTCCGTCCCCGGACGTACCGACCCGCTCACCACATCGATCCTCTCTCACCTCAACACACCGCATCTCCCTCCGTCCCCGGACGTACTGACCCACTCACCACATCGATCCTCTCTCACCTCAACACACCGCATCTCCCTCCGTCCCCGGACGTACCGACCCACTCACCACATCGATCCTCTCTCACCTCAACACACCGCATCTCCCTCCATCCCCGGATGTACCGACCCGCTCACCACATCGATCCTCTCTCACCTCAACACACCGCATCTCCCTCCGTCCCCGGACGTACTGACCCACTCACCACATCGATCCTCTCTCACCTCAACACACCGCATCTCCCTCCGTCCCCGGACGTACCGACCCGCTCACCACATCGATCCTCTCTCACCTCAACACACCGCATCTCCCTCCGTCCCCGGACGTACTGACTCACTCACCACATCGATCCTCTCTCACCTCAACACACCGCATCTCCCTCCGTCCCCGGACGTACCGACCCACTCACCACATCGATCCTCTCTCACCTCAACACACCGCATCTCCCTCCGTCCCCGGACGTACTGACTCACTCACCACATCGATCCTCTCTCACCTCAACACACCGCATCTCCCTCCGTCCCCGGACGTACCGACCCGCTCACCACATCGATCCTCTCTCACCTCAACACACCGCATCTCCCTCCGTCCCCGGACGTACCGACCCACTCACCACATCGATCCTCTCTCACCTCAACACACCGCATCTCCCTCCGTCCCCGGACGTACCGACCCGCTCACCACATCGATCCTCTCTCACCTCAACACACCGCATCTCCCTCCGTCCCCGGACGTACCGACCCACTCACCACATCGATCCTCTCTCACCTCAACACACCGCATCTCCCTCCGTCCCCGGACGTACTGACTCACTCACCACATCGATCCTCTCTCACCTCAACACACCGCATCTCCCTCCGTCCCCGGACGTACCGACCCACTCACCACATCGATCCTCTCTCACCTCAACACACCGCATCTCCCTCCGTCCCCGGACGTACTGACTCACTCACCACATCGATCCTCTCTCACCTCAACACACCGCATCTCCCTCCGTCCCCGGACGTACCGACCCACTCACCACATCGATCCTCTCTCACCTCAACACACCGCATCTCCCTCCGTCCCCGGACGTACCGACCCGCTCACCACATCGATCCTCTCTCACCTCAACACACCGCATCTCCCTCCGTCCCCGGACGTACCGACCCGCTCACCACATCGATCCTCTCTCACCTCAACACACCGCATCTCCCTCCGTCCCCGGACGTACCGACCCACTCACCACATCGATCCTCTCTCACCTCAACACACCGCATCTCCCTCCGTCCCCGGACGTACCGACCCACTCACCACATCGATCCTCTCTCACCTCAACACACCGCATCTCCCTCCGTCCCCGGACGTACTGACCCACTCACCACATCGATCCTCTCTCACCTCAACACACGCTGCATCTCCCTCCGTCCCCGGACGTACCGACCCGCTCACCACATCGATCCTCTCTCACCTCAACACACGCTGCATCTCCCTCCGTCCCCGGACGTACTGACCCGCTCACCACATCGATCCTCTCTCACCTCAACACACCGCATCTCCCTCCGTCCCCGGACGTACCGACCCGCTCACCACATCGATCCTCTCTCACCTCAACACACCGCATCTCCCTCCGTCCCCGGACGTACCGACCCGCTCACCACATCGATCCTCTCTCACCTCAACACACCGCATCTCCCTCCGTCCCCGGACGTACCGACCCACTCACCACATCGATCCTCTCTCACCTCAACACACGCTGCATCTCCCTCCGTCCCCGGACGTACCGACCCACTCACCACATCATTCCTCTCTCACCTCAACACACCGCATCTCCCTCCGTCCCCGGACGTACCGACCCGCTCACCACATCGATCCTCGCTCACCTCAACACACCGCATCTCCCTCCGTCCCCGGACGTACGGACCCACTCACCACATCGATCCTCGCTCACCTCAACACACCGCATCTCCCTCCATCCCCGGATGTACCGACCCGCTCACCACATCGATCCTCTCTCACCTCAACACACCGCATCTCCCTCCGTCCCCGGACGTACCGACCCACTCACCACATCAATCCTCTCTCACCTCAACACACCGCATCTCCCTCCGTCCCCGGACGTACCGACCCACTCACCACATCGATCCTCTCTCACCTCAACACACCGCATCTCCCTCCGTCCCCGGACGTACCGACCCGCTCACCACATCGATCCTCTCTCACCTCAACACACGCTGCATCTCCCTCCGTCCCCGGACGTACCGACCCACTCACCACATCGATCCTCTCTCACCTCAACACACCGCATCTCCCTCCGTCCCCGGACGTACCGACCCGCTCACCACATCGATCCTCTCTCACCTCAACACACCGCATCTCCCTCCGTCCCCGGACGTACCGACCCACTCACCACATCGATCCTCTCTCACCTCAACACACGCTGCATCTCCCTCCGTCCCCGGACGTACCGACCCACTCACCACATCGATCCTCTCTCACCTCAACACACCGCATCTCCCTCCGTCCCTGGACGTACCGACCCAGTCACCACATCGATCCTCTCTCACCTCAACACACCGCATCTCCCTCCGTCCCCGGACGTACCGACCCACTCACCACATCGATCCTCTCTCACCTCAACACACCGCATCTCCCTCCGTCCCTGGACGTACCGACCCAGTCACCACATCGATCCTCTCTCACCTCAACACACGCTGCATCTCCCTCCATCCCCGGACGTACTGACCCACTCACCACATCGATCCTCTCTCACCTCAACACACCGCATCTCCCTCCGTCCCCGGACGTACCGACCCGCTCACCACATCGATCCTCTCTCACCTCAACACACCGCATCTCCCTCCGTCCGCGGACGTACTGACTCACTCACCACATCGATCCTCTCTCACCTCAACACACCGCATCTCCCTCCGTCCCCGGACGTACCGACCCGCTCACCACATCGATCCTCTCTCACCTCAACACACCGCATCTCCCTCCGTCCCCGGACGTACCGACCCGCTCACCACATCGATCCTCTCTCACCTCAACACACCGCATCTCCCTCCGTCCCCGGACGTACCGACCCGCTCACCACATCGATCCTCTCTCACCTCAACACACCGCATCTCCCTCCGTCCGCGGACGTACCGACCCAGTCACCACATCGATCCTCTCTCACCTCAACACACCGCATCTCCCTCCGTCCCCGGACGTACCGACCCACTCACCACATCGATCCTCTCTCACCTCAACACACCGCATCTCCCTCCGTCCCCGGACGTACCGACCCACTCACCACATCGATCCTCTCTCACCTCAACACACCGCATCTCCCTCCGTCCCCGGACGTACCGACCCACTCACCACATCGATCCTCTCTCACCTCAACACACGCTGCATCTCCCTCCATCCCCGGATGTACTGACCCACTCACCACATCGATCCTCTCTCACCTCAACACACCGCATCTCCCTCCGTCCCCGGACGTACCGACCCGCTCACCACATCGATCCTCTCTCACCTCAACACACCGCATCTCCCTCCGTCCCCGGACGTACTGACCCACTCACCACATCGATCCTCTCTCACCTCAACACACGCTGCATCTCCCTCCGTCCCCGGACGTACCGACCCGCTCACCACATCGATCCTCTCTCACCTCAACACACCGCATCTCCCTCCGTCCCCGGACGTACCGACCCGCTCACCACATCGATCCTCTCTCACCTCAACACACCGCATCTCCCTCCGTCCCCGGACGTACCGACCCACTCACCACATCGATCCTCTCTCACCTCAACACACGCTGCATCTCCCTCCGTCCCCGGACATACTGACCCACTCACCACATCGATCCTCTCTCACCTCAACACACGCTGCATCTCCCTCCGTCCCCGGACGTACCGACCCGCTCACCACATCGATCCTCTCTCACCTCAACACACGCTGCATCTCCCTCCGTCCCCGGACATACTGACCCACTCACCACATCGATCCTCTCTCACCTCAACACACCACATCTCCCTCCGTCCCCGGACGTACCGTCCCACTCACCACATCGATCCTCTCTCACCTCAACACACCGCATCTCCCTCCGTCCCCGGACGTACCGACCCACTCACCACATCAATCCTCTCTCACCTCAACACACGCTGCATCTCCCTCCGTCCCCGGACATACTGACCCACTCACCACATCGATCCTCTCTCACCTCAACACACGCTGCATCTCCCTCCGTCCCCGGACGTACCGACCCGCTCACCACATCGATCCTCTCTCACCTCAACACACCGCATCTCCCTCCGTCCCCGGACGTACCGACCCACTCACCACATCAATCCTCTCTCACCTCAACACACGCTGCATCTCCCTCCGTCCCCGGACATACTGACCCACTCACCACATCGATCCTCTCTCACCTCAACACACGCTGCATCTCCCTCCGTCCCCGGACGTACCGACCCACTCACCACATCAATCCTCTCTCACCTCAACACACGCTGCATCTCCCTCCGTCCCCGGACATACTGACCCACTCACCACATCGATCCTCTCTCACCTCAACACACGCTGCATCTCCCTCCGTCCCCGGACGTACCGACCCGCTCACCACATCGATCCTCTCTCACCTCAACACACGCTGCATCTCCCTCCGTCCCCGGACATACTGACCCACTCACCACATCGATCCTCTCTCACCTCAACACACCGCATCTCCCTCCGTCCCCGGACGTACTGACCCACTCACCACATCGATCCTCTCTCACCTCAACACACCGCATCTCCCTCCGTCCCCGGACGTACCGACCCACTCACCACATCGATCCTCTCTCACCTCAACACACCGCATCTCCCTCCGTCCCCGGACGTACCGTCCCACTCACCACATCGATCCTCTCTCACCTCAACACACCGCATCTCCCTCCGTCCCCGGACGTACCGACCCGCTTACCACATCGATCCTCTCTCACCTCAACACACCGCATCTCCCTCCGTCCCCGGACGTACCGACCCACTCACCACATCGATCCTCTCTCACCTCAACACACCGCATCTCCCTCCGTCCCCGGACGTACCGTCCCACTCACCACATCGATCCTCTCTCACCTCAACACACGCTGCATCTCCCTCCATCCCCGGACGTACCGACCCACTCACCACATCAATCCTCTCTCACCTCAACACACCGCATCTCCCTCCGTCCCCGGACGTACTGACTCACTCACCACATCGATCCTCTCTCACCTCAACACACGCTGCATCTCCCTCCGTCCCCGGACATACCGACCCGCTCACCACATCGATCCTCTCCCACCTCAACACACCGCATCTCCCTCCGTCCCCGGACGTACCGACCCGCTCACCACATCGATCCTCTCTCACCTCAACACACTGCATCTCCCTCCGTCCCCGGACGTACCGACCCGCTCACCACATCGATCCTCTCTCACCTCAACACACCGCATCTCCCTCTGTCCCCGGACGTACCGACCCACTCACCACATCGATCCTCTCTCACCTCAACACACCGCATCTCCCTCCGTCCCCGGACGTACCGACCCGCTCACCACATCGATCCTCTCTCACCTCAACACACCGCATCTCCCTCCGTCCCCGGACGTACCGACCCGCTCACCACATCGATCCTCTCTCACCTCAACACACCGCATCTCCCTCCGTCCCCGGACGTACTGACCCACTCACCACATCGATCCTCTCTCACCTCAACACACCGCATCTCCCTCTGTCCCCGGACGTACCGACCCACTCACCACATCGATCCTCTCTCACCTCAACACACCGCATCTCCCTCCGTCCCCGGACGTACCGACCCGCTCACCACATCGATCCTCTCTCACCTCAACACACGCTGCATCTCCCTCCGTCCCCGGACGTACCGACCCACTCACCACATCGATCCTCTCTCACCTCAACACACCGCATCTCCCTCCGTCCCCGGACGTACCGACCCACTCACCACATCGATCCTCTCTCACCTCAACACACCGCATCTCCCTCCGTCCCCGGACGTACCGACCCACTCACCACATCGATCCTCTCTCACCTCAACACAGGCTGCATCTCCCTCCGTCCCCGGACGTACTGACCCACTCACCACATCGATCCTCTCTCACCTCAACACACGCTGCATCTCCCTCCGTCCCCGGACGTACCGACCCGCTCACCACATCGATCCTCTCTCACCTCAACACACCGCATCTCCCTCCGTCCCCGGACGTACCGACCCACTCACCACATCGATCCTCTCTCACCTCAACACACGCTGCATCTCCCTCCGTCCCCGGACGTACCGACCCACTCACCACATCGATCCTCTCTCACCTCAACACACCGCATCTCCCTCCGTCCCCGGACGTACCGACCCACTCACCACATCGATCCTCTCTCACCTCAACACACCGCATCTCCCTCCGTCCCCGGACGTACCGACCCACTCACCACATCGATCCTCTCTCACCTCAACACAGGCTGCATCTCCCTCCGTCCCCGGACGTACTGACCCACTCACCACATCGATCCTCTCTCACCTCAACACACGCTGCATCTCCCTCCGTCCCCGGACGTACCGACCCGCTCACCACATCGATCCTCTCTCACCTCAACACACCGCATCTCCCTCCGTCCCCGGACGTACCGACCCACTCACCACATCGATCCTCTCTCACCTCAACACAGGCTGCATCTCCCTCCGTCCCCGGACGTACTGACCCACTCACCACATCGATCCTCTCTCACCTCAACACACCGCATCTCCCTCCGTCCCCGGACGTACCGACCCACTCACCACATCGATCCTCTCTCACCTCAACACACCGCATCTCCCTCCGTCCCCGGACGTACCGACCCACTCACCACATCGATCCTCTCTCACCTCAACACACCGCATCTCCCTCCGTCCCCGGACGTACCGACCCACTCACCACATCGATCCTCTCTCACCTCAACACACCGCATCTCCCTCCGTCCCCGGACGTACTGACCCACTCACCACATCGATCCTCTCTCACCTCAACACACCGCATCTCCCTCCGTCCCTGGACGTACCGACCCACTCACCACATCGATCCTCTCCCACCTCAACACACCGCATCTCCCTCCGTCCCCGGACGTACCGACCCACTCACCACATCGATCCTCTCTCACCTCAACACACCGCATCTCCCTCCGTCCCCGGACGTACTGACCCACTCACCACATCGATCCTCTCTCACCTCAACACACGCTGCATCTCCCTCCGTCCCCGGACGTACCGACCCGCTCACCACATCGATCCTCTCTCACCTCAACACACGCTGCATCTCCCTCCGTCCCCGGACGTACTGACCCGCTCACCACATCGATCCTCTCTCACCTCAACACACCGCATCTCCCTCCGTCCCCGGACGTACCGACCCGCTCACCACATCGATCCTCTCTCACCTCAACACACCGCATCTCCCTCCGTCCCCGGACGTACCGACCCACTCACCACATCGATCCTCTCTCACCTCAACACACCGCATCTCCCTCCGTCCCCGGACGTACCGACCCACTCACCACATCGATCCTCTCTCACCTCAACACACCGCATCTCCCTCCGTCCCCGGACGTACCGACCCGCTCACCACATCGATCCTCTCTCACCTCAACACACGCTGCATCTCCCTCCGTCCCCGGACGTACCGACCCACTCACCACATCGATCCTCTCTCACCTCAACACACCGCATCTCCCTCCGTCCCTGGACGTACCGACCCAGTCACCACATCGATCCTCTCTCACCTCAACACACCGCATCTCCCTCCGTCCCCGGACGTACCGACCCACTCACCACATCGATCCTCTCTCACCTCAACACACCGCATCTCCCTCCGTCCCTGGACGTACCGACCCAGTCACCACATCGATCCTCTCTCACCTCAACACACGCTGCATCTCCCTCCATCCCCGGACGTACTGACCCACTCACCACATCGATCCTCTCTCACCTCAACACACCGCATCTCCCTCCGTCCCCGGACGTACCGACCCACTCACCACATCGATCCTCTCTCACCTCAACACACCGCATCTCCCTCCGTCCCCGGACGTACTGACTCACTCACCACATCGATCCTCTCTCACCTCAACACACCGCATCTCCCTCCGTCCGCGGACGTACTGACTCACTCACCACATCGATCCTCTCTCACCTCAACACACCGCATCTCCCTCCGTCCGCGGACGTACTGACTCACTCACCACATCGATCCTCTCTCACCTCAACACACCGCATCTCCCTCCGTCCCCGGACGTACCGACCCACTCACCACATCGATCCTCTCTCACCTCAACACACCGCATCTCCCTCCGTCCCCGGACGTACCGACCCGCTCACCACATCGATCCTCTCTCACCTCAACACACCGCATCTCCCTCCGTCCCCGGACGTACCGACCCGCTCACCACATCGATCCTCTCTCACCTCAACACACCGCATCTCCCTCCGTCCGCGGACGTACCGACCCAGTCACCACATCGATCCTCTCTCACCTCAACACACCGCATCTCCCTCCGTCCCCGGACGTACCGACCCACTCACCACATCGATCCTCTCTCACCTCAACACACCGCATCTCCCTCCGTCCCCGGACGTACCGACCCACTCACCACATCGATCCTCTCTCACCTCAACACACGCTGCATCTCCCTCCATCCCCGGATGTACTGACCCACTCACCACATCGATCCTCTCTCACCTCAACACACCGCATCTCCCTCCGTCCCCGGACGTACCGACCCGCTCACCACATCGATCCTCTCTCACCTCAACACACCGCATCTCCCTCCGTCCCCGGACGTACCGACCCGCTCACCACATCGATCCTCTCTCACCTCAACACACCGCATCTCCCTCCGTCCCCGGACGTACCGACCCGCTCACCACATCAATCCTCTCTCACCTCAACACACCGCATCTCCCTCCGTCCCCGGACGTACCGACCCACTCACCACATCGATCCTCTCTCACCTCAACACACGCTGCATCTCCCTCCGTCCCCGGACATACTGACCCACTCACCACATCGATCCTCTCTCACCTCAACACACCGCATCTCCCTCCGTCCCCGGACGTACCGACCCGCTCACCACATCGATCCTCTCTCACCTCAACACACCGCATCTCCCTCCGTCCCCGGACGTACCGACCCACTCACCACATCGATCCTCTCTCACCTCAACACACCGCATCTCCCTCCGTCCCCGGACGTACCGACCCACTCACCACATCAATCCTCTCTCACCTCAACACACCGCATCTCCCTCCGTCCCCGGACGTACTGACCCACTCACCACATCGATCCTCTCTCACCTCAACACACGCTGCATCTCCCTCCGTCCCCGGACGTACCGACCCGCTCACCACATCGATCCTCTCTCACCTCAACACACCGCATCTCCCTCCGTCCCCGGACGTACCGACCCGCTCACCACATCGATCCTCTCTCACCTCAACACACCGCATCTCCCTCCGTCCCCGGACGTACCGACCCACTCACCACATCAATCCTCTCTCACCTCAACACACCGCATCTCCCTCCGTCCCCGGACGTACCGACCCACTCACCACATCGATCCTCTCTCACCTCAACACACGCTGCATCTCCCTCCGTCCCCGGACATACTGACCCACTCACCACATCGATCCTCTCTCACCTCAACACACGCTGCATCTCCCTCCGTCCCCGGACGTACCGACCCGCTCACCACATCGATCCTCTCTCACCTCAACACACGCTGCATCTCCCTCCGTCCCCGGACATACTGACCCACTCACCACATCGATCCTCTCTCACCTCAACACACCGCATCTCCCTCCGTCCCCGGACGTACCGACCCGCTCACCACATCGATCCTCTCTCACCTCAACACACCGCATCTCCCTCCGTCCCCGGACGTACCGTCCCACTCACCACATCGATCCTCTCTCACCTCAACACACGCTGCATCTCCCTCCGTCCGCGGACGTACCGACCCACTCACCACATCGATCCTCTCTCACCTCAACACACGCTGCATCTCCCTCCGTCCGCGGACGTACCGACCCACTCACCACATCGATCCTCTCTCACCTCAACACACCGCATCTCCCTCCGTCCCCGGACGTACCGACCCGCTCACCACATCGATCCTCTCTCACCTCAACACACCGCATCTCCCTCCGTCCCCGGACGTACCGACCCGCTCACCACATCGATCCTCTCTCACCTCAATACACCGCATCTCCCTCCGTCCCCGGACGTACGGACCCACTCACCACATCGATCCTCTCTCACCTCAACACACCGCATCTCCCTCCGTCCCCGGATGTACTGACCCGCTCACCACATCGATCCTCTCTCACCTCAACACACGCTGCATCTCCCTCTGTCCGCGGACGTACCGACCCACTCACCACATCGATCCTCTCTCACCTCAACACACCGCATCTCCCTCCGTCCCCGGACGTACCGACCCGCTCACCACATCGATCCTCTCTCACCTCAACACACCGCATCTCCCTCCGTCCCCGGACGTACCGACCCGCTCACCACATCGATCCTCTCTCACCTCAACACACCGCATCTCCCTCCGTCCCCGGACATACTGACCCACTCACCACATCGATCCTCTCTCACCTCAACACACGCTGCATCTCCCTCCGTCCGCGGACGTACCGACCCACTCACCACATCGATCCTCTCTCACCTCAACACACGCTGCATCTCCCTCCGTCCCCGGACATACTGACCCACTCACCACATCGATCCTCTCTCACCTCAACACACCGCATCTCCCTCCGTCCCTGGACGTACCGACCCAGTCACCACATCGATCCTCTCTCACCTCAACACACCGCATCTCCCTCCGTCCCCGGACGTACCGACCCACTCACCACATCGATCCTCTCTCACCTCAACACACGCTGCATCTCCCTCCGTCCCCGGACGTACTGACCCGCTCACCACATCGATCCTCTCTCACCTCAACACACGCTGCATCTCCCTCCATCCCCGGACGTACCGACCCGCTCACCACATCGATCCTCTCTCACCTCAACACACGCTGCATCTCCCTCCATCCCCGGACGTACCGACCCGCTCACCACATCGATCCTCTCTCACCTCAACACACCGCATCTCCCTCCGTCCCCGGACGTACCGACCCACTCACCACATCGATCCTCTCTCACCTCAACACACCGCATCTCCCTCCGTCCCCGGACGTACCGACCCGCTCACCACATCGATCCTCTCTCACCTCAACACACCGCATCTCCCTCCGTCCCCAGACGTACCGACCCGCTCACCACATCGATCCTCTCTCACCTCAACACACCGCATCTCCCTCTGTCCCCGGACGTACTGACCCGCTCACCACATCGATCCTCTCTCACCTCAACACACCGCATCTCCCTCCGTCCCCAGACGTACCGACCCGCTCACCACATCGATCCTCTCTCACCTCAACACACCGCATCTCCCTCTGTCCCCGGACGTACTGACCCGCTCACCACATCGATCCTCTCTCACCTCAACACACCGCATCTCCCTCCGTCCCCGGACGTACCGACCCACTCACCACATCGATCCTCTCTCACCTCAACACACCGCATCTCCCTCCGTCCCCGGACGTACTGACCCGCTCACCACATCGATCCTCTCTCACCTCAACACACCGCATCTCCCTCTGTCCCCGGACGTACTGACCCGCTCACCACATCGATCCTCTCTCACCTCAACACACCGCATCTCCCTCCGTCCCCGGACGTACCGACCCACTCACCACATCGATCCTCTCTCACCTCAACACACCGCATCTCCCTCCGTCCCCGGACGTACTGACCCGCTCACCACATCGATCCTCTCTCACCTCAACACACCGCATCTCCCTCCGTCCCCGGACGTACTGACCCACTCACCACATCGATCCTCTCTCACCTCAACACACCGCATCTCCCTCCGTCCCCGGACGTACCGACCCGCTCACCACATCGATCCTCTCTCACCTCAACACACGCTGCATCTCCCTCCGTCCCCGGACGTACCGACCCGCTCACCACATCGATCCTCTCTCACCTCAACACACCGCATCTCCCTCCGTCCCCGGACGTACCGACCCGCTCACCACATCGATCCTCTCTCACCTCAACACACGCTGCATCTCCCTCCATCCCCGGATGTACTGACCCACTCACCACATCGATCCTCTCTCACCTCAACACACCGCATCTCCCTCTGTCCCCGGACGTACCGTCCCCCTCACCACATCGATCCTCTCTCACCTCAACACACCGCATCTCCCTCCGTCCCCGGACGTACCGACCCGCTCACCACATCGATCCTCTCTCACCTCAACACACCGCATCTCCCTCCGTCCCCGGACGTACTGACCCACTCACCACATCGATCATCTCTCACCTCAACACACCGCATCTCCCTCCGTCCCCGGACATACCGACCCACTCACCACATCGATCCTCTCTCACCTCAACACACCGCATCTCCCTCCGTCCCCGGACGTACTGACCCACTCACCACATCGATCATCTCTCACCTCAACACACCGCATCTCCCTCCGTCCCCGGACATACCGACCCACTCACCACATCGATCCTCTCTCACCTCAACACACCGCATCTCCCTCCGTCCCCGGACGTACCGACCCGCTCACCACATCGATCCTCTCTCACCTCAACACACCGCATCTCCCTCCGTCCCCGGACGTACCGACCCGCTCACCACATCGATCCTCTCTCACCTCAACACACCGCATCTCCCTCCGTCCCCGGACGTACCGACCCGCTCACCACATCGATCCTCTCTCACCTCAACACACCGCATCTCCCTCTGTCCCCGGACGTACCGACCCGCTCACCACATCGATCCTCTCTCACCTCAACACACCGCATCTCCCTCCGTCCCCGGACGTACCGACCCACTCACCACATCGATCCTCTCTCACCTCAACACACCGCATCTCCCTCCGTCCCCGGACGTACCGACCCACTCACCACATCGATCCTCTCTCACCTCAACACACCGCATCTCCCTCCGTCCCCGGACGTACTGACCCGCTCACCACATCGATCCTCTCTCACCTCAACACACCGCATCTCCCTCCATCCCCGGACGTACCGACCCGCTCACCACATCGATCCTCTCTCACCTCAACACACCGCATCTCCCTCCGTCCCCGGACGTACCGACCCACTCACCACATCGATCCTCTCTCACCTCAACACACCGCATCTCCCTCTGTCCCCGGACGTACCGACCCACTCACCACATCGATCCTCTCTCACCTCAACACACCGCATCTCCCTCCGTCCCCGGACGTACCGACCCACTCACCACATCGATCCTCTCTCACCTCAACACACCGCATCTCCCTCTGTCCCCGGACGTACCGACCCGCTCACCACATCGATCCTCTCTCACCTCAACACACGCTGCATCTCCCTCCGTCCCCGGACGTACTGACCCGCTCACCACATCGATCCTCTCTCACCTCAACACACCGCATCTCCCTCCATCCCCGGACGTACCGACCCGCTCACCACATCGATCCTCTCTCACCTCAACACACCGCATCTCCCTCCGTCCCCGGACGTACTGACCCACTCACCACATCGATCCTCTCTCACCTCAACACACGCTGCATCTCCCTCCGTCCCCGGACGTACCGTCCCACTCACCACATCGATCCTCTCTCACCTCAACACACCGCATCTCCCTCCGTCCCCGGACGTACCGTCCCACTCACCACATCGATCCTCTCTCACCTCAACACACGCTGCATCTCCCTCCGTCCCCGGACGTACCGACCCGCTCACCACATCGATCCTCTCTCACCTCAACACACCGCATCTCCCTCCGTCCCCGGACGTACCGACCCGCTCACCACATCGATCCTCTCTCACCTCAACACACCGCATCTCCCTCTGTCCCCGGACGTACCGACCCGCTCACCACATCGATCCTCTCTCACCTCAACACACCGCATCTCCCTCCGTCCCCGGACGTACCGTCCCACTCACCACATCGATCCTCTCTCACCTCAACACACCGCATCTCCCTCCGTCCCCGGACGTACTGACCCACTCACCACATCGATCCTCTCTCACCTCAACACACCGCATCTCCCTCCGTCCCCGGACGTACTGACCCACTCACCACATCGATCCTCTCTCACCTCAACACACGCTGCATCTCCCTCCGTCCCCGGACGTACCGACCCGCTCACCACATCGATCCTCTCTCACCTCAACACACCGCATCTCCCTCCGTCCCCGGACGTACCGACCCGCTCACCACATCGATCCTCTCTCACCTCAACACACCGCATCTCCCTCCGTCCCCGGACGTACCGACCCGCTCACCACATCGATCCTCTCTCACCTCAACACACCGCATCTCCCTCCGTCCCCGGACGTACCGACCCGCTCACCACATCGATCCTCTCTCACCTCAACACACCGCATCTCCCTCTGTCCCCGGACGTACCGACCCGCTCACCACATCGATCCTCTCTCACCTCAACACACGCTGCATCTCCCTCCATCCCCGGACGTACCGACCCGCTCACCACATCGATCCTCTCCCACCTCAACACACCGCATCTCCCTCCATCCCCGGACGTACCGACCCGCTCACCACATCGATCCTCTCTCACCTCAACACACCGCATCTCCCTCTGTCCCCGGACGTACCGACCCGCTCACCACATCGATCCTCTCTCACCTCAACACACCGCATCTCCCTCCGTCCCCGGACGTACCGACCCACTCACCACATCGATCCTCTCTCACCTCAACACACGCTGCATCTCCCTCTGTCCCCGGACGTACCGACCCGCTCACCACATCGATCCTCTCTCACCTCAACACACCGCATCTCCCTCCGTCCCCGGACGTACCGTCCCACTCACCACATCGATCCTCTCTCACCTCAACACACCGCATCTCCCTCCGTCCCCGGACGTACCGTCCCACTCACCACATCGATCCTCTCTCACCTCAACACACCGCATCTCCCTCCGTCCCCGGACGTACTGACCCGCTCACCACATCGATCCTCTCTCACCTCAACACACGCTGCATCTCCCTCCGTCCCCGGACGTACTGACCCACTCACCACATCGATCCTCTCTCACCTCAACACACCGCATCTCCCTCTGTCCCCGGACGTACCGACCCGCTCACCACATCGATCCTCTCTCACCTCAACACACCGCATCTCCCTCCGTCCCCGGACGTACCGACCCAGTCACCACATCGATCCTCTCTCACCTCAACACACCGCATCTCCCTCCGTCCCCGGACGTACCGACCCACTCACCACATCGATCCTCTCTCACCTCAACACACCGCATCTCCCTCCGTCCCCGGACGTACCGACCCACTCACCACATCGATCCTCTCTCACCTCAACACACGCTGCATCTCCCTCCGTCCCCGGACGTACTGACCCACTCACCACATCGATCCTCTCTCACCTCAACACACCGCATCTCCCTCTGTCCCCGGACGTACCGACCCGCTCACCACATCGATCCTCTCTCACCTCAACACACGCTGCATCTCCCTCCATCCCCGGACGTACTGACCCACTCACCACATCGATCCTCTCTCACCTCAACACACCGCATCTCCCTCCGTCCCCGGACGTACTGACCCACTCACCACATCGATCCTCTCTCACCTCAACACACCGCATCTCCCTCCGTCCCCGGACGTACCGACCCACTCACCACATCGATCCTCTCTCACCTCAACACACGCTGCATCTCCCTCCGTCCCCGGACGTACCGACCCACTCACCACATCGATCCTCTCTCACCTCAACACACGCTGCATCTCCCTCCGTCCCCGGACGTACCGACCCGCTCACCACATCGATCCTCTCTCACCTCAACACACCGCATCTCCCTCCGTCCCCGGACGTACCGACCCGCTCACCACATCGATCCTCTCTCACCTCAACACACCGCATCTCCCTCCGTCCCCGGACGTACCGACCCACTCACCACATCGATCCTCTCTCACCTCAACACACCGCATCTCCCTCCGTCCCCGGACGTACCGACCCACTCACCACATCGATCCTCTCTCACCTCCACACACCGCATCTCCCTCCGTCCCCGGACGTACCGACCCACTCACCACATCGATCCTCTCTCACCTCAACACACCGCATCTCCCTCCGTCCCCGGACGTACCGACCCACTCACCACATCGATCCTCTCTCACCTCAACACACCGCATCTCCCTCCGTCCCCGGACGTACCGACCCACTCACCACATCGATCCTCTCTCACCTCAACACACCGCATCTCCCTCCATCCCCGGACGTACCGACCCACTCACCACATCGATCCTCTCTCACCTCAACACACCGCATCTCCCTCCGTCCCCGGACGTACTGACCCGCTCACCACATCGATCCTCTCTCACCTCAACACACCGCATCTCCCTCCGTCCCTGGATGTACTGACCCACTCACCACATCGATCCTCTCTCACCTCAACACACCGCATCTCCCTCCGTCCCCGGACGTACCGACCCGCTCACCACATCGATCCTCTCTCACCTCAACACACCGCATCTCCCTCCGTCCCCGGACGTACTGACCCACTCACCACATCGATCCTCTCTCACCTCAACACACGCTGCATCTCCCTCCGTCCCCGGACGTACCGACCCGCTCACCACATCGATCCTCTCTCACCTCAACACACGCTGCATCTCCCTCCGTCTCTGGACGTACCGACCCACTCACCACATCGATCCTCTCTCACCTCAACACACCGCATCTGCCTCCATCCCCGGACGTACCGACCCGCTCACCACATCGATCCTCTCTCACCTCAACACACCGCATCTCCCTCCATCCCCGGACGTACCGACCCGCTCACCACATCGATCCTCTCTCACCTCAACACACCGCATCTCCCTCTGTCCCCGGACGTACCGACCCACTCACCACATCGATCCTCTCTCACCTCAACACACTGCATCTCCCTCCGTCCCCGTACGTACCGACCCACTCACCACATCGATCCTCTCTCACCTCAACACACCGCATCTCCCTCCGTCCCCGGACGTACCGACCCGCTCACCACATCGATCCTCTCTCACCTCAACACACCGCATCTCCCTCCGTCCCCGGACGTACCGACCCGCTCACCACATCGATCCTCTCTCACCTCAACAGACGCTGCATCTCCCTCCGTCCCTGGACGTACTGACCCGCTCACCACATCGATCCTCTCTCACCTCAACACACCGCATCACCCTCCGTCCCCGGACGTACCGACCCGCTCACCACATCGATCCTCTCTCACCTCAACACACCGCATCTCCCTCCGTCCCCGGACGTACCGACCCGCTCACCACATCGATCCTCTCTCACCTCAACACACCGCATCTCCCTCTGTCCCTGGACGTACCGACCCGCTCACCACATCGATCCTCTCTCACCTCAACACACGCTGCATCTCCCTCCGTCCCCGGACGTACCGACCCACTCACCACATCAATCCTCTCTCACCTCAACACACCGCATCTCCCTCTGTCCCTGGACGTACCGACCCGCTCACCACATCGATCCTCTCTCACCTCAACACACCGCATCTCCCTCCGTCCCCGGACGTACCGACCCACTCACCACATCGATCCTCTCTCACCTCAACACACCGCATCTCCCTCTGTCCCCGGACGTACCGACCCGCTCACCACATCGATCCTCTCTCACCTCAACACACCGCATCTCCCTCCGTCCCCGGACGTACCGACCCGCTCACCACATCGATCCTCTCTCACCTCAACACACCGCATCTCCCTCCGTCCCCGGACGTACCGACCCGCTCACCACATCGATCCTCTCCCACATCAACACACCGCATCTCCCTCCGTCCCCGGACGTACCGACCCACTCACCACATCGATCCTCTCTCACCTCAACACACCGCATCTCCCTCTGTCCCCGGACGTACTGACCCGCTCACCACATCGATCCTCTCTCACCTCAACACACCGCATCTCCCTCCGTCCCCGGACGTACCGACCCACTCACCACATCGATCCTCTCTCACCTCAACACACCGCATCTCCCTCCGTCCCCGGACGTGCCGACCCACTCACCACATCGATCCTCTCTCACCTCAACACACCGCATCTCCCTCCGTCCCCGGACGTACCGACCCGCTCACCACATCGATCCTCTCTCACCTCAACACACCGCATCTCCCTCTGTCCCCGGACGTACCGACCCGCTCACCACATCGATCCTCTCTCACCTCAACACACCGCATCTCCCTCCGTCCCCGGACGTACCGACCCAGTCACCACATCGATCCTCTCTCACCTCAACACACCGCATCTCCCTCCGTCCCCGGACGTACCGACCCACTCACCACATCGATCCTCTCTCACCTCAACAAACCGCATCTCCCTCCGTCCCCGGACGTACCGACCCACTCACCACATCGATCCTCTCTCACCTCAACACACGCTGCATCTCCCTCCGTCCCCGGACGTACTGACCCACTCACCACATCGATCCTCTCTCACCTCAACACACCGCATCTCCCTCCGTCCCCGGACGTACCGACCCGCTCACCACATCGATCCTCTCTCACCTCAACACACCGCATCTCCCTCTGTCCCCGGACGTACCGACCCGCTCACCACATCGATCCTCTCTCACCTCAACACACCGCATCTCCCTCCGTCCCCGGACGTACCGACCCAGTCACCACATCGATCCTCTCTCACCTCAACACACCGCATCTCCCTCCGTCCCCGGACGTACCGACCCACTCACCACATCGATCCTCTCTCACCTCAACACACCGCATCTCCCTCCGTCCCCGGACGTACCGACCCACTCACCACATCGATCCTCTCTCACCTCAACACACGCTGCATCTCCCTCCGTCCCCGGACGTACTGACCCACTCACCACATCGATCCTCTCTCACCTCAACACACCGCATCTCCCTCTGTCCCCGGACGTACCGACCCGCTCACCACATCGATCCTCTCTCACCTCAACACACGCTGCATCTCCCTCCATCCCCGGACGTACTGACCCACTCACCACATCGATCCTCTCTCACCTCAACACACGCTGCATCTCCCTCCGTCCCCGGACGTACCGACCCACTCACCACATCGATCCTCTCTCACCTCAACACACGCTGCATCTCCCTCCGTCCCCGGACGTACCGACCCGCTCACCACATCGATCCTCTCTCACCTCAACACACCGCATCTCCCTCCGTCCCCGGACGTACCGACCCGCTCACCACATCGATCCTCTCTCACCTCAACACACCGCATCTCCCTCCGTCCCCGGACGTACCGACCCGCTCACCACATCGATCCTCTCTCACCTCAACACACCGCATCTCCCTCCGTCCCCGGACGTACCGACCCACTCACCACATCGATCCTCTCTCACCTCAACACACCGCATCTCCCTCCGTCCCCGGACGTACCGACCCACTCACCACATCGATCCTCTCTCACCTCAACACACCGCATCTCCCTCCGTCCCCGGACGTACCGACCCACTCACCACATCGATCCTCTCTCACCTCCACACACCGCATCTCCCTCCGTCCCCGGACGTACCGACCCACTCACCACATCGATCCTCTCTCACCTCAACACACCGCATCTCCCTCCGTCCCCGGACGTACCGACCCACTCACCACATCGATCCTCTCTCACCTCAACACACCGCATCTCCCTCCATCCCCGGACGTACCGACCCACTCACCACATCGATCCTCTCTCACCTCAACACACCGCATCTCCCTCCGTCCCCGGACGTACCGTCCCACTCACCACATCGATCCTCTCTCACCTCAACACACCGCATCTCCCTCCGTCCCCGGACGTACTGACCCACTCACCACATCGATCCTCTCTCACCTCAACACACCGCATCTCCCTCCGTCCCCGGACGTACCGACCCGCTCACCACATCGATCCTCTCTCACCTCAACACACCGCATCTCCCTCCGTCCCTGGATGTACTGACCCACTCACCACATCGATCCTCTCTCACCTCAACACACCGCATCTCCCTCCGTCCCCGGACGTACTGACCCACTCACCACATCGATCCTCTCTCACCTCAACACACCGCATCTCCCTCCGTCCCCGGACGTACTGACCCACTCACCACATCGATCCTCTCTCACCTCAACACACGCTGCATCTCCCTCCGTCTCTGGACGTACCGACCCACTCACCACATCGATCCTCTCTCACCTCAACACACCGCATCTCCCTCTGTCCCCGGACGTACCGACCCACTCACCACATCGATCCTCTCTCACCTCAACACACCGCATCTCCCTCCATCCCCGGACGTACCGACCCGCTCACCACATCGATCCTCTCTCACCTCAACACACCGCATCTCCCTCCATCCCCGGACGTACCGACCCACTCACCACATCGATCCTCTCCCACCTCAACACACCGCATCTCCCTCCATCCCCGGACGTACCGACCCGCTCACCACATCGATCCTCTCTCACCTCAACACACCGCATCTCCCTCCATCCCCGGACGTACCGACCCGCTCACCACATCGATCCTCTCTCACCTCAACACACCGCATCTCCCTCTGTCCCCGGACGTACCGACCCACTCACCACATCGATCCTCTCTCACCTCAACACACCGCATCTCCCTCCGTCCCCGGACGTACCGACCCGCTCACCACATCGATCCTCTCTCACCTCAACACACCGCATCTCCCTCCGTCCCCGGACGTACCGTCCCACTCACCACATCGATCCTCTCTCACCTCAACACACCGCATCTCCCTCCGTCCCCGGACGTACCGACCCACTCACCACATCGATCCTCTCTCACCTCAACACACCGCATCTCCCTCCGTCCCCGGACGTACCGACCCACTCACCACATCGATCCTCTCCCACCTCAACACACCGCATCTCCCTCCGTCCCCGGACGTACCGACCCGCTCACCACATCGATCCTCTCTCACCTCAACACACCGCATCTCCCTCCGTCCCCGGACGTACCGTCCGGCTCACCACATCGATCCTCTCTCACCTCAACACACCGCATCTCCCTCCGTCCCCGGACGTACCGACCCGCTCACCACATCGATCCTCTCTCACCTCAACACACCGCATCTCCCTCCGTCCCCGGACGTACCGACCCGCTCACCACATCGATCCTCTCTCACCTCAACACACCGCATCTCCCTCCATCCCCGGACGTACCGACCCGCTCACCACATCGATCCTCTCTCACCTCAACACACCGCATCTCCCTCTGTCCCCGGACGTACCGACCCACTCACCACATCGATCCTCTCTCACCTCAACACACCGCATCTCCCTCCGTCCCCGGACGTACCGACCCGCTCACCACATCGATCCTCTCTCACCTCAACACACCGCATCTCCCTCCGTCCCCGGACGTACCGTCCCACTCACCACATCGATCCTCTCTCACCTCAACACACCGCATCTCCCTCCGTCCCCGGACGTACCGACCCACTCACCACATCGATCCTCTCTCACCTCAACACACCGCATCTCCCTCCGTCCCCGGACGTACCGACCCACTCACCACATCGATCCTCTCTCACCTCAACACACCGCATCTCCCTCCGTCCCCGGACGTACCGACCCACTCACCACATCGATCCTCTCTCACCTCAACACACCGCATCTCCCTCCGTCCCCGGACGTACCGACCCACTCACCACATCGATCCTCTCTCACCTCAACACACTGCATCTCCCTCCGTCCCCGTACGTACCGACCCACTCACCACATCGATCCTCTCTCACCTCAACACACCGCATCTCCCTCCGTCCCCGGACGTACCGACCCGCTCACCACATCGATCCTCTCTCACCTCAACACACCGCATCTCCCTCCGTCCCCGGACGTACCGACCCGCTCACCACATCGATCCTCTCTCACCTCAACACACGCTGCATCTCCCTCCGTCCCTGGACGTACTGACCCGCTCACCACATCGATCCTCTCTCACCTCAACACACCGCATCACCCTCCGTCCCCGGACGTACCGACCCGCTCACCACATCGATCCTCTCTCACCTCAACACACCGCATCTCCCTCCGTCCCCGGACGTACCGACCCGCTCACCACATCGATCCTCTCTCACCTCAACACACCGCATCTCCCTCTGTCCCTGGACGTACCGACCCGCTCACCACATCGATCCTCTCTCACCTCAACACACGCTGCATCTCCCTCCGTCCCCGGACGTACCGACCCACTCACCACATCAATCCTCTCTCACCTCAACACACCGCATCTCCCTCTGTCCCTGGACGTACCGACCCGCTCACCACATCGATCCTCTCTCACCTCAACACACCGCATCTCCCTCCGTCCCCGGACGTACCGACCCACTCACCACATCGATCCTCTCTCACCTCAACACACCGCATCTCCCTCTGTCCCCGGACGTACCGACCCGCTCACCACATCGATCCTCTCTCACCTCAACACACCGCATCTCCCTCCGTCCCCGGACGTACCGACCCGCTCACCACATCGATCCTCTCTCACCTCAACACACCGCATCTCCCTCCGTCCCCGGACGTACCGACCCGCTCACCACATCGATCCTCTCCCACATCAACACACCGCATCTCCCTCCGTCCCCGGACGTACCGACCCACTCACCACATCGATCCTCTCTCACCTCAACACACCGCATCTCCCTCTGTCCCCGGACGTACTGACCCGCTCACCACATCGATCCTCTCTCACCTCAACACACCGCATCTCCCTCCGTCCCCGGACGTACCGACCCACTCACCACATCGATCCTCTCTCACCTCAACACACCGCATCTCCCTCCGTCCCCGGACGTGCCGACCCACTCACCACATCGATCCTCTCTCACCTCAACACACCGCATCTCCCTCCGTCCCCGGACGTACCGACCCGCTCACCACATCGATCCTCTCTCACCTCAACACACCGCATCTCCCTCTGTCCCTGGACGTACCGACCCGCTCACCACATCGATCCTCTCTCACCTCAACACACCGCATCTCCCTCCGTCCCCGGACGTACCGACCCGCTCACCACATCGATCCTCTCTCACCTCAACACACCGCATCTCCCTCCGTCCCCGGACATACTGACCCACTCACCACATCGATCCTCTCTCACCTCAACACACCGCATCTCCCTCCGTCCCCGGACGTACCGACCCGCTCACCACATCGATCCTCTCTCACCTCAACACACGCTGCATCTCCCTCCGTCCCCGGACATACTGACCCACTCACCACATCGATCCTCTCTCACCTCAACACACCGCATCTCCCTCCGTCCCCGGACGTACCGACCCGCTCACCACATCGATCCTCTCTCACCTCAACACACCGCATCTCCCTCCGTCCCCGGACGTACCGACCCGCTCACCACATCGATCCTCTCTCACCTCAACACACCGCATCTCCCTCCGTCCCCGGACGTACCGACCCGCTCACCACATCGATCCTCTCTCACCTCAACACACGCTGCATCTCCCTCCGTCCCCGGACGTACCGACCCACTCACCACATCGATCCTCTCTCACCTCAATACACCGCATCTCCCTCCGTCCCCGGACGTACCGACCCAGTCACCACATCGATCCTCTCTCACCTCAACACACGCTGCATCTCCCTCCGTCCCCGGACGTACCGACCCGCTCACCACATCAATCCTCTCTCACCTCAATACACCGCATCTCCCTCCGTCCCCGGACGTACCGACCCACTCACCACATCGATCCTCTCTCACCTCAACACACCGCATCTCCCTCCGTCCCCGGACGTACTGACCCACTCACCACATCGATCCTCTCTCACCTCAACACACCGCATCTCCCTCCGTCCCCGGACGTACCGACCCACTCACCACATCGATCCTCTCTCACCTCAACACACCGCATCTCCCTCCGTCCCCGGACGTACCGACCCACTCACCACATCGATCCTCTCTCACCTCAACACACCGCATCTCCCTCCGTCCCCGGACGTACCGACCCACTCACCACATCGATCCTCTCTCACCTCAACACACGCTGCATCTCCCTCCGTCCCCGGACGTACTGACCCACTCACCACATCGATCCTCTCTCACCTCAACACACCGCATCTCCCTCCGTCCCCGGACGTACCGACCCACTCACCACATCGATCCTCTCTCACCTCAACACACCGCATCTCCCTCCGTCCCCGGACGTACTGACCCACTCACCACATCGATCCTCTCTCACCTCAACACACCGCATCTCCCTCCGTCCCCGGACGTACCGACCCACTCACCACATCGATCCTCTCTCACCTCAACACACGCTGCATCTCCCTCCGTCCCCGGACGTACCGACCCACTCACCACATCGATCCTCTCTCACCTCAACACACCGCATCTCCCTCCGTCCCCGGACGTACCGACCCACTCACCACATCGATCCTCTCTCACCTCAACACACCGCATCTCCCTCCGTCCCCGGACGTACCGACCCACTCACCACATCGATCCTCTCTCACCTCAACACACCGCATCTCCCTCCGTCCCCGGACGTACCGACCCACTCACCACATCGATCCTCTCTCACCTCAACACACACCGCATCTCCCTCCGTCCCCGGACGTACCGACCCACTCACCACATCGATCCTCTCTCACCTCAACACACCGCATCTCCCTCCGTCCCCGGACGTACCGACCCACTCACCACATCGATCCTCTCTCACCTCAACACACCGCATCTCCCTCCGTCCCCGGACGTACCGACCCACTCACCACATCGATCCTCTCTCACCTCAACACACCGCATCTCCCTCCGTCCCCGGACGTACCGACCCGCTCACCACATCGATCCTCTCTCACCTCAACACACGCTGCATCTCCCTCCGTCCCCGGACGTACCGACCCGCTCACCACATCGATCCTCTCTCACCTCAACACACCGCATCTCCCTCCGTCCCCGGACGTACCGACCCACTCACCACATCGATCCTCTCTCACCTCAACACACCGCATCTCCCTCCGTCCCCGGACGTACCGACCCACTCACCACATCGATCCTCTCTCACCTCAACACACCGCATCTCCCTCCGTCCCCGGACGTACCGACCCACTCACCACATCGATCCTCTCTCACCTCAACACACCGCATCTCCCTCCGTCCCCGGACGTACCGACCCACTCACCACATCGATCCTCTCTCACCTCAACACACCGCATCTCCCTCCGTCCCCGGACGTACTGACCCGCTCACCACATCGATCCTCTCTCACCTCAACACACCGCATCTCCCTCTGTCCCCGGACGTACCGACCCACTCACCACATCGATCCTCTCCCACCTCAACACACCGCATCTCCCTCCGTCCCCGGACGTACCGACCCACTCACCACATCGATCCTCTCTCACCTCAACACACCGCATCTCCCTCCGTCCCCGGACGTACCGACCCACTCACCACATCGATCCTCTCTCACCTCAACACACCGCATCTCCCTCCGTCCCCGGACGTACCGACCCACTCACCACATCGATCCTCTCTCACCTCAACACACCGCATCTCCCTCCGTCCCCGGACGTACCGACCCACTCACCACATCGATCCTCTCCCACCTCAACACACCGCATCTCCCTCCGTCCCCGGACGTACCGACCCACTCACCACATCGATCCTCTCCCACCTCAACACACCGCATCTCCCTCCGTCCCCGGACGTACCGACCCACTCACCACATCGATCCTCTCCCACCTCAACACACCGCATCTCCCTCCGTCCCCGGACGTACCGACCCACTCACCACATCGATCCTCTCTCACCTCAACACACCGCATCTCCCTCCGTCCCCGGACGTACCGACCCACTCACCACATCGATCCTCTCTCACCTCAACACACCGCATCTCCCTCCGTCCCCGGACGTACCGACCCACTCACCACATCGATCCTCTCTCACCTCAACACACCGCATCTCCCTCCGTCCCCGGACGTACCGACCCACTCACCACATCGATCCTCTCTCACCTCAACACACCGCATCTCCCTCCGTCCCCGGACGTACTGACCCGCTCACCACATCGATCCTCTCTCACCTCAACACACCGCATCTCCCTCTGTCCCCGGACGTACCGACCCGCTCACCACATCGATCCTCTCTCACCTCAACACACGCTGCATCTCCCTCCGTCCCCGGACGTACCGACCCGCTCACCACATCGATCCTCTCTCACCTCAATACACCGCATCTCCCTCCGTCCCCGGACGTACCGACCCGCTCACCACATCAATCCTCTCTCACCTCAATACACCGCATCTCCCTCCGTCCCCGGACGTACCGACCCGCTCACCACATCGATCCTCTCTCACCTCAACACACCGCATCTCCCTCCGTCCCCGGACGTACCGACCCACTCACCACATCGATCCTCTCTCACCTCAACACACGCTGCATCTCCCTCCGTCCCCGGACGTACCGACCCGCTCACCACATCGATCCTCTCTCACCTCAACACACCGCATCTCCCTCCGTCCCCGGACGTACCGTCCCACTCACCACATCGATCCTCTCTCACCTCAACACACCGCATCTCCCTCCGTCCCCGGACGTACCGTCCCACTCACCACATCGATCCTCTCTCACCTCAACACACCGCATCTCCCTCCGTCCCCGGACGTACTGACCCGCTCACCACATCGATCCTCTCTCACCTCAACACACGCTGCATCTCCCTCCGTCCCCGGACGTACTGACCCACTCACCACATCGATCCTCTCTCACCTCAACACACCGCATCTCCCTCTGTCCCCGGACGTACCGACCCGCTCACCACATCGATCCTCTCTCACCCTCAACACACCGCATCTCCCTCCGTCCCCGGACGTACCGACCCAGTCACCACATCGATCCTCTCTCACCTCAACACACCGCATCTCCCTCCGTCCCCGGACGTACCGACCCACTCACCACATCGATCCTCTCTCACCTCAACACACCGCATCTCCCTCCGTCCCCGGACGTACCGACCCACTCACCACATCGATCCTCTCTCACCTCAACACACGCTGCATCTCCCTCCGTCCCCGGACGTACTGACCCACTCACCACATCGATCCTCTCTCACCTCAACACACCGCATCTCCCTCTGTCCCCGGACGTACCGACCCGCTCACCACATCGATCCTCTCTCACCTCAACACACGCTGCATCTCCCTCCATCCCCGGACGTACTGACCCACTCACCACATCGATCCTCTCTCACCTCAACACACCGCATCTCCCTCCGTCCCCGGACGTACTGACCCACTCACCACATCGATCCTCTCTCACCTCAACACACCGCATCTCCCTCCGTCCCCGGACGTACCGACCCACTCACCACATCGATCCTCTCTCACCTCAACACACGCTGCATCTCCCTCCGTCCCCGGACGTACCGACCCACTCACCACATCGATCCTCTCTCACCTCAACACACGCTGCATCTCCCTCCGTCCCCGGACGTACCGACCCGCTCACCACATCGATCCTCTCTCACCTCAACACACCGCATCTCCCTCCGTCCCCGGACGTACCGACCCGCTCACCACATCGATCCTCTCTCACCTCAACACACCGCATCTCCCTCCGTCCCCGGACGTACCGACCCACTCACCACATCGATCCTCTCTCACCTCAACACACCGCATCTCCCTCCGTCCCCGGACGTACCGACCCACTCACCACATCGATCCTCTCTCACCTCCACACACCGCATCTCCCTCCGTCCCCGGACGTACCGACCCACTCACCACATCGATCCTCTCTCACCTCAACACACCGCATCTCCCTCCGTCCCCGGACGTACCGACCCACTCACCACATCGATCCTCTCTCACCTCAACACACCGCATCTCCCTCCGTCCCCGGACGTACCGACCCACTCACCACATCGATCCTCTCTCACCTCAACACACCGCATCTCCCTCCGTCCCCGGACGTACTGACCCGCTCACCACATCGATCCTCTCTCACCTCAACACACCGCATCTCCCTCCGTCCCTGGATGTACTGACCCACTCACCACATCGATCCTCTCTCACCTCAACACACCGCATCTCCCTCCGTCCCCGGACGTACCGACCCACTCACCACATCGATCCTCTCTCACCTCAACACACCGCATCTCCCTCCGTCCCCGGACGTACTGACCCGCTCACCACATCGATCCTCTCTCACCTCAACACACCGCATCTCCCTCCGTCCCTGGATGTACTGACCCACTCACCACATCGATCCTCTCTCACCTCAACACACCGCATCTCCCTCCGTCCCCGGACGTACTGACCCACTCACCACATCGATCCTCTCTCACCTCAACACACCGCATCTCCCTCCGTCCCCGGACGTACTGACCCACTCACCACATCGATCCTCTCTCACCTCAACACACGCTGCATCTCCCTCCGTCCCCGGACGTACCGACCCGCTCACCACATCGATCCTCTCTCACCTCAACACACGCTGCATCTCCCTCCGTCTCTGGACGTACCGACCCACTCACCACATCGATCCTCTCTCACCTCAACACACCGCATCTGCCTCCATCCCCGGACGTACCGACCCGCTCACCACATCGATCCTCTCTCACCTCAACACACCGCATCTCCCTCCATCCCCGGACGTACCGACCCGCTCACCACATCGATCCTCTCTCACCTCAACACACCGCATCTCCCTCTGTCCCCGGACGTACCGACCCACTCACCACATCGATCCTCTCTCACCTCAACACACCGCATCTCCCTCCGTCCCCGGACGTACCGACCCGCTCACCACATCGATCCTCTCTCACCTCAACACACCGCATCTCCCTCCGTCCCCGGACGTACCGACCCGCTCACCACATCGATCCTCTCTCACCTCAACACACGCTGCATCTCCCTCCGTCCCTGGACGTACTGACCCGCTCACCACATCGATCCTCTCTCACCTCAACACACCGCATCACCCTCCGTCCCCGGACGTACCGACCCGCTCACCACATCGATCCTCTCTCACCTCAACACACCGCATCTCCCTCCGTCCCCGGACGTACCGACCCGCTCACCACATCGATCCTCTCTCACCTCAACACACCGCATCTCCCTCTGTCCCTGGACGTACCGACCCGCTCACCACATCGATCCTCTCTCACCTCAACACACGCTGCATCTCCCTCCGTCCCCGGACGTACCGACCCACTCACCACATCAATCCTCTCTCACCTCAACACACCGCATCTCCCTCTGTCCCTGGACGTACCGACCCGCTCACCACATCGATCCTCTCTCACCTCAACACACCGCATCTCCCTCCGTCCCCGGACGTACCGACCCACTCACCACATCGATCCTCTCTCACCTCAACACACCGGCATCTCCCTCTGTCCCCGGACGTACCGACCCGCTCACCACATCGATCCTCTCTCACCTCAACACACCGCATCTCCCTCCGTCCCCGGACGTACCGACCCGCTCACCACATCGATCCTCTCTCACCTCAACACACCGCATCTCCCTCCGTCCCCGGACGTACCGACCCACTCACCACATCGATCCTCTCTCACCTGAACACACCGCATCTCCCTCCGTCCCCGGACGTACCGACCCGCTCACCACATCGATCCTCTCTCACCTCAACACACCGCATCTCCCTCCGTCCCCGGACGTACCGACCCGCCTCACCACATCGATCCTCTCCCACATCAACACACCGCATCTCCCTCTGTCCCCGGACGTACTGACCCGCTCACCACATCGATCCTCTCTCACCTCAACACACCGCATCTCCCTCCGTCCCCGGACGTACCGACCCACTCACCACATCGATCCTCTCTCACCTCAACACACCGCATCTCCCTCCGTCCCCGACGTGCCGACCCACTCACCACATCGATCCTCTCTCACCTCACACACCGCATCTCCCTCCGTCCCCGGACGTACCGACCCGCTCACCACATCGATCCTCTCTCACCTCAACACACCGCATCTCCCTCTGTCCCCGGACGTACCGACCCGCTCACCACATCGATCCTCTCTCACCTCAACACACCGCATCTCCTCCGTCCCCGGACGTACCGACCCCAGTCACCACAATCGATCCTCTCTCACCTCAACACACCGCATCTCCCTCCGTCCCCGGACGTACCGACCCACTCACCACATCGATCCTCTCTCACCTCAACACACCGCATCTCCCTCCGTCCCCGGACGTACTGACCCACTCACCACATCGATCCTCTCTCACCTCAACACACCGCATCTCCCTCCGTCCCCGGACGTACCGACCCGCTCACCACATCGATCCTCTCTCACCTCAACACACCGCATCTCCCTCTGTCCCCGGACGTACCGACCCCGCTCACCACATCGATCCTCTCTCACCTCAACACACCGCATCTCCCTCCGTCCCCGGACGTACCGACCCAGTCACCACATCGATCCTCTCTCACCTCAACACACCGCATCTCCCTCCGTCCCCGGACGTACCGACCCACTCACCACATCGATCCTCTCTCACCTCAACACACTCTGCATCTTCTCCCTCCGTCCCCGGACGTACCGACCCACTCACCACATCGATCTCACCTCAACACACGCTGCATCTCCCTCCGTCCCCGGACGTACTGACCCACTCACCACATCGATCCTCTCTCACCTCAACACACCGCATCTCCCTCTGTCCCCGGACGTACCGACCCGCTCACCACATCGATCCTCTCTCACCTCAACACACGCTGCATCTCCCTCCATCCCCGGACGTACTGACCCACTCACCACATCGATCCTCTCTCACCTCAACACACGCTGCATCTCCCTCCGTCCCCGGACGTACCGACCCACTCACCACATCGATCCTCTCTCACCTCAACACACGCTGCATCTCCCTCCGTCCCCGGACGTACCGACCCGCTCACCACATCGATCCTCTCTCACCTCAACACACCGCATCTCCCTCCGTCCCCGGACGTACCGACCCGCTCACCACATCGATCCTCTCTCACCTCAACACACCGCATCTCCCTCCGTCCCCGGACGTACCGACCCTCTCACCACATCGATCCTCTCTCACCTCAACACACCGCATCTCCCTCCGTCCCCGGACGTACCGACCCACTCACCACATCGATCCTCTCTCACCTCAACACACCGCATCTCCCTCCGTCCCCGGACGTACCGACCCACTCACCACATCGATCCTCTCTCACCTCAACACACCGCATCTCCCTCCGTCCCCGGACGTACCGACCCACTCACCACATCGATCCTCTCTCACCTCCACACACCGCATCTCCCTCCGTCCCCGGACGTACCGACCCACTCACCACATCGATCCTCTCTCACCTCAACACACCGCATCTCCCTCCGTCCCCGACGTACCGACCCACTCACCACATCGATCCTCTCTCACCTCAACACACCGCATCTCCCTCCATCCCCGGACGTACCGACCCACTCACCACATCGATCCTCTCTCACCTCAACACACCGCATCTCCCTCCGTCCCCGGACGTACCGTCCCACTCACCACATCGATCCTCTCTCACCTCAACACACCGCATCTCCCTCCGTCCCCGGACGTACTGACCCACTCACCACATCGATCCTCTCTCACCTCAACACACCGCATCTCCCTCCGTCCCGGACGTACCGACCCGCTCACCACATCGATCCTCTCTCACCTCAACACACCGCATCTCCCTCCGTCCCTGGATGTACTGACCCACTCACCACATCGATCCTCTCTCACCTCAACACACCGCATCTCCCTCCGTCCCGGACGTACTGACCCACTCACCACATCGATCCTCTCTCACCTCAACACACCGCATCTCCCTCCGTCCCCGGACGTACTGACCCACTCACCACATCGATCCTCTCTCACCTCAACACACGCTGCATCTCCCTCCGTCCCCGGACGTACCGACCCGCTCACCACATCGATCCTCTCTCACCTCAACACACGCTGCATCTCCCTCCGTCTCTGGACGTACCGACCCACTCACCACATCGATCCTCTCTCACCTCAACACACCGCATCTCCCTCCATCCCCGGACGTACCGACCCGCTCACCACATCGATCCTCTCTCACCTCAACACACCGCATCTCCCTCTGTCCCCGGACGTACCGACCCACTCACCACATCGATCCTCTCTCACCTCAACACACCGCATCTCCCTCCGTCCCGGACGTACCGACCCGCTCACCACATCGATCCTCTCTCACCTCAACACACCGCATCTCCCTCCGTCCCCGGACGTACCGTCCCACTCACCACATCGATCCTCTCTCACCTCAACACACCGCATCTCCCTCCGTCCCCGGACGTACCGACCCACTCACCACATCGATCCTCTCTCACCTCAACACCGCATCTCCCTCCGTCCCCGGACGTACCGACCCACTCACCACATCGATCCTCTCTCACCTCAACACACCGCATCTCCCTCCGTCCCCGGACGTACCGACCCACTCACCACATCGATCCTCTCTCACCTCAACACACCGCATCTCCCTCCGTCCCGGACGTACCGACCCACTCACCACATCGATCCTCTCTCACCTCAACACACTGCATCTCCCTCCGTCCCCGTACGTACCGACCCACTCACCACATCGATCCTCTCTCACCTCAACACACCGCATCTCCCTCCGTCCCCGGACGTACCGACCCGCTCACCACATCGATCCTCTCTCACCTCAACACACCGCATCTCCCTCCGTCCCCGGACGTACCGACCCGCTCACCACATCGATCCTCTCTCACCTCAACACACGCTGCATCTCCCTCCGTCCCTGGACGTACTGACCCGCTCACCACATCGATCCTCTCTCACCTCAACACACCGCATCACCCTCCGTCCCCGGACGTACCGACCCGCTCACCACATCGATCCTCTCTCACCTCAACACACCGCATCTCCCTCCGTCCCCGGACGTACCGACCCGCTCACCACATCGATCCTCTCTCACCTCAACACACCGCATCTCCCTCTGTCCCTGGACGTACCGACCCGCTCACCACATCGATCCTCTCTCACCTCAACACACGCTGCATCTCCCTCCGTCCCCGGACGTACCGACCCACTCACCACATCAATCCTCTCTCACCTCAACACACCGCATCTCCCTCTGTCCCTGGACGTACCGACCCGCTCACCACATCGATCCTCTCTCACCTCAACACACCGCATCTCCCTCCGTCCCGGACGTACCGACCCACTCACCACATCGATCCTCTCTCACCTCAACACACCGCATCTCCCTCTGTCCCCGGACGTACCGACCCGCTCACCACATCGATCCTCTCTCACCTCAACACACCGCATCTCCCTCCGTCCCGGACGTACCGACCCGCTCACCCACATCGATCCTCTCTCACCTCAACACACCGCATCTCCCTCCGTCCCCGGACGTACCGACCCGCTCACCACATCGATCCTCTCCCACATCAACACACCGCATCTCCCTCCGTCCCCGGACGTACCGACCCACTCACCACATCGATCCTCTCACCTCAACACACCGCATCTCCCTCTGTCCCCGGACGTACTGACCCGCTCACCACATCGATCCTCTCTCACCTCAACACACCGCATCTCCCTCCGTCCCCGGACGTACCGACCCACTCACCACATCGATCCTCTCTCACCTCACCACACCGCATCTCCCTCCGTCCCCGGACGTGCCGACCCACTCACCACATCGATCCTCTCTCACCTCAACACACCGCATCTCCCTCCGTCCCCGGACGTACCGACCCGCTCACCACATCGATCCTCTCTCACCTCAACACACCGCATCTCCCTCTGTCCCTGGACGTACCGACCCGCTCACCACATCGATCCTCTCTCACCTCAACACACCGCATCTCCCTCCGTCCCCGGACGTACCGACCCGCTCACCACATCGATCCTCTCTCACCTCAACACACCGCATCTCCCTCCGTCCCCGGACATACTGACCCACTCACCACATCGATCCTCTCTCACCTCAACACACCGCATCTCCCTCCGTCCCCGGACGTACCGACCCGCTCACCACAATCGATCCTCTCTCACCTCAACACACGCTGCATCTCCCTCCGTCCCCGGACATACTGACCCACTCACCACATCGATCCTCTCTCACCTCAACACACCGCATCTCCCTCCGTCCCCGGACGTACCGACCCGCTCACCACATCGATCCTCTCTCACCTCAACACACCGCATCTCCCTCCGTCCCCGGACGTACCGACCCGCTCACCACATCGATCCTCTCTCACCTCAACACACCGCATCTCCCTCCGTCCCCGGACGTACCGACCCGCTCACCACATCGATCCTCTCTCACCTCAACACACGCTGCATCTCCCTCCGTCCCCGGACGTACCGACCCACTCACCACATCGATCCTCTCTCACCTCAATACACCGCATCTCCCTCCGTCCCCGGACGTACCGACCCAGTCACCACATCGATCCTCTCTCACCTCAACACACCGCATCTCCCTCCGTCCCCGGACGTACCGACCCACTCACCACATCGATCCTCTCTCACCTCAACACACCGCATCTCCCTCCGTCCCCGGACGTACCGACCCACTCACCACATCGATCCTCTCTCACCTCAACACACCGCATCTCCCTCCGTCCCCGGACGTACCGACCCACTCACCACATCGATCCTCTCTCACCTCAACACACCGCATCTCCCTCCGTCCCCGGACGTACCGACCCACTCACCACATCGATCCTCTCTCACCTCAACACACCGCATCTCCCTCCGTCCCCGGACGTACCGACCCACTCACCACATCGATCCTCTCTCACCTCAACACACCGCATCTCCCTCCGTCCCCGGACGTACCGACCCACTCACCACATCGATCCTCTCTCACCTCAACACACCGCATCTCCCTCCGTCCCCGGACGTACCGACCCGCTCACCACATCGATCCTCTCTCACCTCAACACACGCTGCATCTCCCTCCGTCCCCGGACGTACCGACCCGCTCACCACATCGATCCTCTCTCACCTCAACACACCGCATCTCCCTCCGTCCCCGGACGTACCGACCCACTCACCACATCGATCCTCTCTCACCTCAACACACCGCATCTCCCTCCGTCCCCGGACGTACCGACCCACTCACCACATCGATCCTCTCTCACCTCAACACACCGCATCTCCCTCCGTCCCCGGACGTACCGACCCACTCACCACATCGATCCTCTCTCACCTCAACACACCGCATCTCCCTCCGTCCCCGGACGTACCGACCCACTCACCACATCGATCCTCTCTCACCTCAACACACCGCATCTCCCTCCGTCCCCGGACGTACTGACCCGCTCACCACATCGATCCTCTCTCACCTCAACACACCGCATCTCCCTCTGTCCCCGGACGTACCGACCCACTCACCACATCGATCCTCTCCCTCCTCAACACACCGCATCTCCCTCCGTCCCCGGACGTACCGACCCACTCACCACATCGATCCTCTCTCACCTCAACACACCGCATCTCCCTCCGTCCCCGGACGTACCGACCCACTCACCACATCGATCCTCTCTCACCTCAACACACCGCATCTCCCTCCGTCCCCGGACGTACCGACCCACTCACCACATCGATCCTCTCTCACCTCAACACACCGCATCTCCCTCCGTCCCCGGACGTACCGACCCACTCACCACATCGATCCTCTCCCACCTCAACACACCGCATCTCCCTCCGTCCCCGGACGTACCGACCCACTCACCACATCGATCCTCTCCCACCTCAACACACCGCATCTCCCTCCGTCCCCGGACGTACCGACCCACTCACCACATCGATCCTCTCCCACCTCAACACACCGCATCTCCCTCCGTCCCCGGACGTACCGACCCACTCACCACATCGATCCTCTCTCACCTCAACACACCGCATCTCCCTCCGTCCCCGGACGTACCGACCCACTCACCACATCGATCCTCTCTCACCTCAACACACCGCATCTCCCTCCGTCCCCGGACGTACCGACCCACTCACCACATCGATCCTCTCTCACCTCAACACACCGCATCTCCCTCCGTCCCCGGACGTACCGACCCACTCACCACATCGATCCTCTCTCACCTCAACACACCGCATCTCCCTCCGTCCCCGGACGTACTGACCCGCTCACCACATCGATCCTCTCTCACCTCAACACACCGCATCTCCCTCTGTCCCCGGACGTACCGACCCGCTCACCACATCGATCCTCTCTCACCTCAACACACGCTGCATCTCCCTCCGTCCCCGGACGTACCGACCCGCTCACCACATCGATCCTCTCTCACCTCAATACACCGCATCTCCCTCCGTCCCCGGACGTACCGACCCGCTCACCACATCGATCCTCTCTCACCTCAACACACCGCATCTCCCTCCGTCCCCGGACGTACCGACCCACTCACCACATCGATCCTCTCTCACCTCAACACACGCTGCATCTCCCTCCGTCCCCGGACGTACCGACCCGCTCACCACATCGATCCTCTCTCACCTCAACACACCGCATCTCCCTCCGTCCCCGGACGTACTGACCCGCTCACCACATCGATCCTCTCTCACCTCAACACACCGCATCTCCCTCCGTCCCCGGACGTACCGACCCGCTCACCACATCGATCCTCTCTCACCTCAACACACCGCATCTCCCTCCGTCCCCGGACGTACCGACCCACTCACCACATCGATCCTCTCTCACCTCAACACACCGCATCTCCCTCCGTCCCCGGACGTACCGACCCACTCACCACATCGATCCTCTCTCACCTCAACACACCGCATCTCCCTCTGTCCCTGGACGTACCGACCCACTCACCACATCGATCCTCTCTCACCTCAACACACCGCATCTCCCTCCGTCCCCGGACGTACCGACCCACTCACCACATCGATCCTCTCTCACCTCAACACACCGCATCTCCCTCCATCCCCGGACGTACCGACCCACTCACCACATCGATCCTCTCTCACCTCAACACACCGCATCTCCCTCTGTCCCCGGACGTACCGACCCACTCACCACATCGATCCTCTCTCACCTCAACACACCGCATCTCCCTCCGTCCCCGGACGTACCGACCCGCTCACCACATCGATCCTCTCTCACCTCAACACACCGCATCTCCCTCCGTCCCCGGACGTACCGACCCACTCACCACATCGATCCTCTCTCACCTCAACACACCGCATCTCCCTCCGTCCCCGGACGTACCGTCCCACTCACCACATCAATCCTCTCTCACCTCAACACACCGCATCTCCCTCCGTCCCCGGACGTACCGACCCACTCACCACATCGATCCTCTCTCACCTCAACACACCGCATCTCCCTCTGTCCCCGGACGTACCGACCCACTCACCACATCGATCCTCTCTCACCTCAACACACCGCATCTCCCTCCGTCCCCGGACGTACCGACCCACTCACCACATCGATCCTCTCTCACCTCAACACACCGCATCTCCCTCCGTCCCCGGACGTACCGACCCGCTCACCACATCGATCTTCTCTCACCTCAACACACGCTGCATCTCCCTCCGTCCCCGGACGTACCGACCCGCTCACCACATCGATCCTCTCTCACCTCAATACACCGCATCTCCCTCCGTCCCCGGACGTACCGACCCGCTCACCACATCAATCCTCTCTCACCTCAATACACCGCATCTCCCTCCGTCCCCGGACGTACCGACCCGCTCACCACATCGATCCTCTCTCACCTCAACACACGCTGCATCTCCCTCCGTCCCCGGACGTACCGACCCGCTCACCACATCGATCCTCTCTCACCTCAACACACGCTGCATCTCCCTCCGTCCCCGGACGTACTGACCCACTCACCACATCGATCCTCTCTCACCTCAACACACCGCATCTCCCTCCGTCCCCGGACGTACCGACCCGCTCACCACATCGATCCTCTCTCACCTCAACACACCGCATCTCCCTCCGTCCCCGGACGTACCGACCCACTCACCACATCGATCCTCTCTCACCTCAACACACCGCATCTCCCTCCGTCCCCGGACGTACCGACCCACTCACCACATCGATCATCTCTCACCTCAACACACCGCATCTCCCTCCGTCCCCGGACGTACCGACCCGCTCACCACATCGATCCTCTCTCACCTCAACACACCGCATCTCCCTCTGTCCCCGGACGTACCGACCCGCTCACCACATCGATCCTCTCTCACCTCAACACACCGCATCTCCCTCCGTCCCCGGACATACTGACCCACTCACCACATCGATCCTCTCTCACCTCAACACACGCTGCATCTCCCTCCGTCCCCGGACGTACCGACCCACTCACCACATCGATCCTCTCTCACCTCAACACACCGCATCTCCCTCCGTCCGCGGACGTACCGACCCGCTCACTACATCGATCCTCTCTCACCTCAACACACGCTGCATCTCCCTCCATCCCCGGACGTACCGACCCGCTCACCACATCGATCCTCTCTCACCTCAACACACGCTGCATCTCCCTCCGTCCCCGGACGTACCGACCCGCTCACCACATCGATCCTCTCTCACCTCAACACACCGCATCTCCCTCCGTCCCCGGACGTACTGACCCACTCACCACATCGATCCTCTCTCACCTCAACACACCGCATCTCCCTCCGTCCCCGGACATACTGACCCACTCACCACATCGATCCTCTCTCACCTCAACACACGCTGCATCTCCCTCCGTCCCCGGACGTACTGACCCACTCACCACATCGATCCTCTCTCACCTCAACACACGCTGCATCTCCCTCCGTCCCCGGACGTACCGACCCACTCACCACATCGATCCTCTCTCACCTCAACACACGCTGCATCTCCCTCCGTCCCCGGACGTACCGACCCGCTCACCACATCGATCCTCTCTCACCTCAATACACCGCATCTCCCTCCGTCCCCGGACGTACCGACCCGCTCACCACATCAATCCTCTCTCACCTCAATACACCGCATCTCCCTCCGTCCCCGGACGTACCGACCCGCTCACCACATCGATCCTCTCTCACCTCAACACACCGCATCTCCCTCCGTCCCCGGACGTACCGACCCGCTCACCACATCGATCCTCTCTCACCTCAATACACCGCATCTCCCTCCGTCCCCGGACGTACCGACCCCGCTCACCACATCGATCCTCTCTCACCTCAACACACGCTGCATCTCCCTCCGTCCCCGGACGTACTGACCCGCTCACCACATCGATCCTCTCTCACCTCAACACACCGCATCTCCCTCCGTCCCCGGACGTACCGACCCGCTCACCACATCGATCCTCTCTCACCTCAACACACCGCATCTCCCTCCGTCCCCGGACGTACCGACCCACTCACCACATCGATCCTCTCTCACCTCAACACACCGCATCTCCCTCCGTCCCCGGACGTACCGACCCACTCACCACATCGATCATCTCTCACCTCAACACACCGCATCTCCCTCCGTCCCCGGACGTACCGACCCGCTCACCACATCGATCCTCTCTCACCTCAACACACCGCATCTCCCTCTGTCCCCGGACGTACCGACCCGCTCACCACATCGATCCTCTCTCACCTCAACACACCGCATCTCCCTCCGTCCCCGGACATACTGACCCACTCACCACATCGATCCTCTCTCACCTCAACACACGCTGCATCTCCCTCCATCCCCGGACGTACCGACCCACTCACCACATCGATCCTCTCTCACCTCAACACACGCTGCATCTCCCTCCATCCCCGGACGTACCGACCCGCTCACCACATCGATCCTCTCTCACCTCAACACACGCTGCATCTCCCTCCGTCCCCGGACGTACCGACCCGCTCACCACATCGATCCTCTCTCACCTCAACACACCGCATCTCCCTCTGTCCCCGGACGTACCGACCCGCTCACCACATCGATCCTCTCTCACCTCAACACACCGCATCTCCCTCCGTCCCCGGACGTACCGACCCACTCACCACATCGATCCTCTCTCACCTCAACACACCGCATCTCCCTCCGTCCCCGGACGTACCGACCCACTCACCACATCGATCCTCTCTCACCTCAACACACCGCATCTCCCTCCGTCCCCGGACGTACCGACCCACTCACCACATCGATCCTCTCTCACCTCCACACACCGCATCTCCCTCCGTCCCCGGACGTACCGACCCACTCACCACATCGATCCTCTCTCACCTCAACACACCGCATCTCCCTCCGTCCCCGGACGTACCGACCCACTCACCACATCGATCCTCTCTCACCTCAACACACCGCATCTCCCTCCGTCCCCGGACGTACTGACCCACTCACCACATCGATCCTCTCTCACCTCAACACACCGCATCTCCCTCCGTCCCCGGACGTACCGACCCGCTCACCACATCGATCCTCTCTCACCTCAACACACCGCATCTCCCTCCGTCCCTGGATGTACTGACCCACTCACCACATCGATCCTCTCTCACCTCAACACACCGCATCTCCCTCCGTCCCCGGACGTACTGACCCACTCACCACATCGATCCTCTCTCACCTCAACACACCGCATCTCCCTCCGTCCCCGGACGTACTGACCCACTCACCACATCGATCCTCTCTCACCTCAACACACGCTGCATCTCCCTCCGTCCCCGGACGTACCGACCCGCTCACCACATCGATCCTCTCTCACCTCAACACACGCTGCATCTCCCTCCGTCTCTGGACGTACCGACCCACTCACCACATCGATCCTCTCTCACCTCAACACACCGCATCTCCCTCCATCCCCGGACGTACCGACCCGCTCACCACATCGATCCTCTCTCACCTCAACACACCGCATCTCCCTCCATCCCCGGACGTACCGACCCGCTCACCACATCGATCCTCTCTCACCTCAACACACCGCATCTCCCTCTGTCCCCGGACGTACCGACCCACTCACCACATCGATCCTCTCTCACCTCAACACACCGCATCTCCCTCCGTCCCCGGACGTACCGACCCGCTCACCACATCGATCCTCTCTCACCTCAACACACCGCATCTCCCTCCGTCCCCGGACGTACCGTCCCACTCACCACATCGATCCTCTCTCACCTCAACACACCGCATCTCCCTCCGTCCCCGGACGTACCGACCCACTCACCACATCGATCCTCTCTCACCTCAACACACCGCATCTCCCTCCGTCCCCGGACGTACCGACCCACTCACCACATCGATCCTCTCTCACCTCAACACACCGCATCTCCCTCCGTCCCCGGACGTACCGACCCACTCACCACATCGATCCTCTCTCACCTCAACACACCGCATCTCCCTCCGTCCCCGGACGTACCGACCCACTCACCACATCGATCCTCTCTCACCTCAACACACTGCATCTCCCTCCGTCCCCGTACGTACCGACCCACTCACCACATCGATCCTCTCTCACCTCAACACACCGCATCTCCCTCCGTCCCCGGACGTACCGACCCGCTCACCACATCGATCCTCTCTCACCTCAACACACCGCATCTCCCTCCGTCCCCGGACGTACCGACCCGCTCACCACATCGATCCTCTCTCACCTCAACACACGCTGCATCTCCCTCCGTCCCTGGACGTACTGACCCGCTCACCACATCGATCCTCTCTCACCTCAACACACCGCATCACCCTCCGTCCCCGGACGTACCGACCCGCTCACCACATCGATCCTCTCTCACCTCAACACACCGCATCTCCCTCCGTCCCCGGACGTACCGACCCGCTCACCACATCGATCCTCTCTCACCTCAACACACCGCATCTCCCTCTGTCCCTGGACGTACCGACCCGCTCACCACATCGATCCTCTCTCACCTCAACACACGCTGCATCTCCCTCCGTCCCCGGACGTACCGACCCACTCACCACATCAATCCTCTCTCACCTCAACACACCGCATCTCCCTCTGTCCCTGGACGTACCGACCCGCTCACCACATCGATCCTCTCTCACCTCAACACACCGCATCTCCCTCCGTCCCCGGACGTACCGACCCACTCACCACATCGATCCTCTCTCACCTCAACACACCGCATCTCCCTCTGTCCCCGGACGTACCGACCCGCTCACCACATCGATCCTCTCTCACCTCAACACACCGCATCTCCCTCCGTCCCCGGACGTACCGACCCGCTCACCACATCGATCCTCTCCCACATCAACACACCGCATCTCCCTCCGTCCCCGGACGTACCGACCCACTCACCACATCGATCCTCTCTCACCTCAACACACCGCATCTCCCTCTGTCCCCGGACGTACTGACCCGCTCACCACATCGATCCTCTCTCACCTCAACACACCGCATCTCCCTCCGTCCCCGGACGTACCGACCCACTCACCACATCGATCCTCTCTCACCTCAACACACCGCATCTCCCTCCGTCCCCGGACGTGCCGACCCACTCACCACATCGATCCTCTCTCACCTCAACACACCGCATCTCCCTCCGTCCCCGGACGTACCGACCCGCTCACCACATCGATCCTCTCTCACCTCAACACACCGCATCTCCCTCTGTCCCTGGACGTACCGACCCGCTCACCACATCGATCCTCTCTCACCTCAACACACCGCATCTCCCTCCGTCCCCGGACGTACCGACCCGCTCACCACATCGATCCTCTCTCACCTCAACACACCGCATCTCCCTCCGTCCCCGGACATACTGACCCACTCACCACATCGATCCTCTCTCACCTCAACACACCGCATCTCCCTCCGTCCCCGGACGTACCGACCCGCTCACCACATCGATCCTCTCTCACCTCAACACACGCTGCATCTCCCTCCGTCCCCGGACATACTGACCCACTCACCACATCGATCCTCTCTCACCTCAACACACCGCATCTCCCTCCGTCCCCGGACGTACCGACCCGCTCACCACATCGATCCTCTCTCACCTCAACACACCGCATCTCCCTCCGTCCCCGGACGTACCGACCCGCTCACCACATCGATCCTCTCTCACCTCAACACACCGCATCTCCCTCCGTCCCCGGACGTACCGACCCGCTCACCACATCGATCCTCTCTCACCTCAACACACGCTGCATCTCCCTCCGTCCCCGGACGTACCGACCCACTCACCACATCGATCCTCTCTCACCTCAATACACCGCATCTCCCTCCGTCCCCGGACGTACCGACCCAGTCACCACATCGATCCTCTCTCACCTCAACACACGCTGCATCTCCCTCCGTCCCCGGACGTACCGACCCGCTCACCACATCAATCCTCTCTCACCTCAATACACCGCATCTCCCTCCGTCCCCGGACGTACCGACCCACTCACCACATCGATCCTCTCTCACCTCAACACACCGCATCTCCCTCCGTCCCCGGACGTACTGACCCACTCACCACATCGATCCTCTCTCACCTCAACACACCGCATCTCCCTCCGTCCCCGGACGTACCGACCCACTCACCACATCGATCCTCTCTCACCTCAACACACCGCATCTCCCTCCGTCCCCGGACGTACCGACCCACTCACCACATCGATCCTCTCTCACCTCAACACACCGCATCTCCCTCCGTCCCCGGACGTACCGACCCACTCACCACATCGATCCTCTCTCACCTCAACACACCGCATCTCCCTCCGTCCCCGGACGTACCGACCCACTCACCACATCGATCCTCTCTCACCTCAACACACCGCATCTCCCTCCGTCCCCGGACGTACCGACCCACTCACCACATCGATCCTCTCTCACCTCAACACACCGCATCTCCCTCCGTCCCCGGACGTACCGACCCACTCACCACATCGATCCTCTCTCACCTCAACACACCGCATCTCCCTCCGTCCCCGGACGTACCGACCCACTCACCACATCGATCCTCTCTCACCTCAACACACCGCATCTCCCTCCGTCCCCGGACGTACCGACCCACTCACCACATCGATCCTCTCTCACCTCAACACACCGCATCTCCCTCCGTCCCCGGACGTACCGACCCACTCACCACATCGATCCTCTCTCACCTCAACACACCCGCATCTCCCTCCGTCCCCGGACGTACCGACCCGCTCACCACATCGATCCTCTCTCACCTCAACACACGCTGCATCTCCCTCCGTCCCCGGACGTACCGACCCGCTCACCACATCGATCCTCTCTCACCTCAACACACCGCATCTCCCTCCGTCCCCGGACGTACCGACCCACTCACCACATCGATCCTCTCTCACCTCAACACACCGCATCTCCCTCCGTCCCCGGACGTACCGACCCACTCACCACATCGATCCTCTCTCACCTCAACACACCGCATCTCCCTCCGTCCCCGGACGTACCGACCCACTCACCACATCGATCCTCTCTCACCTCAACACACCGCATCTCCCTCCGTCCCCGGACGTACCGACCCACTCACCACATCGATCCTCTCTCACCTCAACACACCGCATCTCCCTCCGTCCCCGGACGTACTGACCCGCTCACCACATCGATCCTCTCTCACCTCAACACACCGCATCTCCCTCTGTCCCCGGACGTACCGACCCACTCACCACATCGATCCTCTCCCTCCTCAACACACCGCATCTCCCTCCGTCCCCGGACGTACCGACCCACTCACCACATCGATCCTCTCTCACCTCAACACACCGCATCTCCCTCCGTCCCCGGACGTACCGACCCACTCACCACATCGATCCTCTCTCACCTCAACACACCGCATCTCCCTCCGTCCCCGGACGTACCGACCCACTCACCACATCGATCCTCTCTCACCTCAACACACCGCATCTCCCTCCGTCCCCGGACGTACCGACCCACTCACCACATCGATCCTCTCCCACCTCAACACACCGCATCTCCCTCCGTCCCCGGACGTACCGACCCACTCACCACATCGATCCTCTCCCACCTCAACACACCGCATCTCCCTCCGTCCCCGGACGTACCGACCCACTCACCACATCGATCCTCTCCCACCTCAACACACCGCATCTCCCTCCGTCCCCGGACGTACCGACCCACTCACCACATCGATCCTCTCTCACCTCAACACACCGCATCTCCCTCCGTCCCCGGACGTACCGACCCACTCACCACATCGATCCTCTCTCACCTCAACACACCGCATCTCCCTCCGTCCCCGGACGTACCGACCCACTCACCACATCGATCCTCTCTCACCTCAACACACCGCATCTCCCTCCGTCCCCGGACGTACCGACCCACTCACCACATCGATCCTCTCTCACCTCAACCACACCGCATCTCCCTCCGTCCCCGGACGTACTGACCCGCTCACCACATCGATCCTCTCTCACCTCAACACACCGCATCTCCCTCTGTCCCCGGACGTACCGACCCGCTCACCACATCGATCCTCTCTCACCTCAACACACGCTGCATCTCCCTCCGTCCCCGGACGTACCGACCCGCTCACCACATCGATCCTCTCTCACCTCAATACACCGCATCTCCCTCCGTCCCCGGACGTACCGACCCGCTCACCACATCAATCCTCTCTCACCTCAATACACCGCATCTCCCTCCGTCCCCGGACGTACCGACCCGCTCACCACATCGATCCTCTCTCACCTCAACACACCGCATCTCCCTCCGTCCCCGGACGTACCGACCCACTCACCACATCGATCCTCTCTCACCTCAACACACGCTGCATCTCCCTCCGTCCCCGGACGTACCGACCCGCTCACCACATCGATCCTCTCTCACCTCAACACACCGCATCTCCCTCCGTCCCCGGACGTACTGACCCGCTCACCACATCGATCCTCTCTCACCTCAACACACCGCATCTCCCTCCGTCCCCGGACGTACCGACCCGCTCACCACATCGATCCTCTCTCACCTCAACACACCGCATCTCCCTCCGTCCCCGGACGTACCGACCCACTCACCACATCGATCCTCTCTCACCTCAACACACCGCATCTCCCTCCGTCCCCGGACGTACCGACCCACTCACCACATCGATCCTCTCTCACCTCAACACACCGCATCTCCCTCCGTCCCCGGACGTACCGACCCACTCACCACATCGATCCTCTCTCACCTCAACACACCGCATCTCCCTCCGTCCCCGGACGTACTGACCCGCTCACCACATCGATCCTCTCTCACCTCAACACACCGCATCTCCCTCTGTCCCCGGACGTACCGACCCGCTCACCACATCGATCCTCTCTCACCTCAACACACCGCATCTCCCTCCGTCCCTGGACGTACCGACCCACTCACCACATCGATCCTCTCTCACCTCAACACACGCTGCATCTCCCTCCGTCCCCGGACGTACCGACCCGCTCACCACATCGATCCTCTCTCACCTCAACACACCGCATCTCCCTCTGTCCCCGGACGTACCGACCCGCTCACCACATCGATCCTCTCTCACCTCAACACACGCTGCATCTCCCTCCGTCCCCGGACGTACCGTCCCACTCACCACATCAATCCTCTCTCACCTCAACACACCGCATCTCCCTCCGTCCCCGGACGTACCGACCCACTCACCACATCGATCCTCTCTCACCTCAACACACCGCATCTCCCTCCGTCCCCGGACGTACCGACCCACTCACCACATCGATCCTCTCTCACCTCAACACACCGCATCTCCCTCCGTCCCCGGACGTACCGTCCCACTCACCACATCAATCCTCTCTCACCTCAACACACCGCATCTCCCTCCGTCCCCGGACGTACCGACCCACTCACCACATCGATCCTCTCTCACCTCAACACACCGCATCTCCCTCTGTCCCCGGACGTACCGACCCACTCACCACATCGATCCTCTCTCACCTCAACACACCGCATCTCCCTCCGTCCCCGGACGTACCGACCCACTCACCACATCGATCCTCTCTCACCTCAACACACCGCATCTCCCTCCGTCCCCGGACGTACCGACCCGCTCACCACATCGATCTTCTCTCACCTCAACACACGCTGCATCTCCCTCCGTCCCCGGACGTACCGACCCGCTCACCACATCGATCCTCTCTCACCTCAATACAACCGCATCTCCCTCCGTCCCCGGACGTACCGACCCGCTCACCACATCAATCCTCTCTCACCTCAACACACCGCATCTCCCTCCGTCCCCGGACGTACCGACCCGCTCACCACATCGATCCTCTCTCACCTCAACACACGCTGCATCTCCCTCCGTCCCCGGACGTACCGACCCGCTCACCACATCGATCCTCTCTCACCTCAACACACGCTGCATCTCCCTCCGTCCCCGGACGTACTGACCCACTCACCACATCGATCCTCTCTCACCTCAACACACCGCATCTCCCTCCGTCCCCGGACGTACCGACCCGCTCACCACATCGATCCTCTCTCACCTCAACACACCGCATCTCCCTCCGTCCCCGGACGTACCGACCCACTCACCACATCGATCCTCTCTCACCTCAACACACCGCATCTCCCTCCGTCCCCGGACGTACCGACCCACTCACCACATCGATCATCTCTCACCTCAACACACCGCATCTCCCTCCGTCCCCGGACGTACCGACCCGCTCACCACATCGATCCTCTCTCACCTCAACACACCGCATCTCCCTCTGTCCCCGGACGTACCGACCCGCTCACCACATCGATCCTCTCTCACCTCAACACACCGCATCTCCCTCCGTCCCCGGACATACTGACCCACTCACCACATCGATCCTCTCTCACCTCAACACACCGCATCTCCCTCCGTCCGCGGACGTACCGACCCGCTCACTACATCGATCCTCTCTCACCTCAACACACGCTGCATCTCCCTCCATCCCCGGACGTACCGACCCGCTCACCACATCGATCCTCTCTCACCTCAACACACGCTGCATCTCCCTCCGTCCCCGGACGTACCGACCCGCTCACCACATCGATCCTCTCTCACCTCAACACACCGCATCTCCCTCCGTCCCCGGACGTACTGACCCACTCACCACATCGATCCTCTCTCACCTCAACACACCGCATCTCCCTCCGTCCCCGGACATACTGACCCACTCACCACATCGATCCTCTCTCACCTCAACACACGCTGCATCTCCCTCCGTCCCCGGACGTACTGACCCACTCACCACATCGATCCTCTCTCACCTCAACACACGCTGCATCTCCCTCCGTCCCCGGACGTACCGACCCACTCACCACATCGATCCTCTCTCACCTCAACACACGCTGCATCTCCCTCCGTCCCCGGACGTACCGACCCGCTCACCACATCGATCCTCTCTCACCTCAATACACCGCATCTCCCTCCGTCCCCGGACGTACCGACCCGCTCACCACATCAATCCTCTCTCACCTCAATACACCGCATCTCCCTCCGTCCCCGGACGTACCGACCCGCTCACCACATCGATCCTCTCTCACCTCAACACACCGCATCTCCCTCCGTCCCCGGACGTACCGACCCGCTCACCACATCGATCCTCTCTCACCTCAATACACCGCATCTCCCTCCGTCCCCGGACGTACCGACCCGCTCACCACATCGATCCTCTCTCACCTCAACACACGCTGCATCTCCCTCCGTCCCCGGACGTACTGACCCGCTCACCACATCGATCCTCTCTCACCTCAACACACCGCATCTCCCTCCGTCCCCGGACGTACCGACCCGCTCACCACATCGATCCTCTCTCACCTCAACACACCGCATCTCCCTCCGTCCCCGGACGTACCGACCCACTCACCACATCGATCCTCTCTCACCTCAACACACCGCATCTCCCTCCGTCCCCGGACGTACCGACCCACTCACCACATCGATCATCTCTCACCTCAACACACCGCATCTCCCTCCGTCCCCGGACGTACCGACCCGCTCACCACATCGATCCTCTCTCACCTCAACACACCGCATCTCCCTCTGTCCCCGGACGTACCGACCCGCTCACCACATCGATCCTCTCTCACCTCAACACACCGCATCTCCCTCCGTCCCCGGACATACTGACCCACTCACCACATCGATCCTCTCTCACCTCAACACACGCTGCATCTCCCTCCATCCCCGGACGTACCGACCCACTCACCACATCGATCCTCTCTCACCTCAACACACGCTGCATCTCCCTCCATCCCCGGACGTACCGACCCGCTCACCACATCGATCCTCTCTCACCTCAACACACGCTGCATCTCCCTCCGTCCCCGGACGTACCGACCCGCTCACCACATCGATCCTCTCTCACCTCAACACACCGCATCTCCCTCTGTCCCCGGACGTACCGACCCGCTCACCACATCGATCCTCTCTCACCTCAACACACCGCATCTCCCTCCGTCCCCGGACATACTGACCCACTCACCACATCGATCCTCTCTCACCTCAACACACCGCATCTCCCTCCGTCCGCGGACGTACCGACCCGCTCACTACATCGATCCTCTCTCACCTCAACACACCGCATCTCCCTCCGTCCCCGGACGTACCGACCCACTCACCACATCGATCCTCTCTCACCTCAACACACCGCATCTCCCTCCGTCCCCGGACGTACCGACCCGCTCACCACATCGATCCTCTCTCACCTCAACACACGCTGCATCTCCCTCCGTCCCCGGACGTACCGACCCGCTCACCACATCGATCCTCTCTCACCTCAACACACGCTGCATCTCCCTCCGTCCCCGGACGTACCGACCCGCTCACCACATCGATCCTCTCTCACCTCAACACACCGCATCTCCCTCCGTCCCCGGACGTACTGACCCACTCACCACATCGATCCTCTCTCACCTCAACACACCGCATCTCCCTCCGTCCCCGGACATACTGACCCACTCACCACATCGATCCTCTCTCACCTCAACACACGCTGCATCTCCCTCCGTCCCCGGACGTACTGACCCACTCACCACATCGATCCTCTCTCACCTCAACACACGCTGCATCTCCCTCCGTCCCCGGACGTACTGACCCGCTCACCACATCGATCCTCTCTCACCTCAACACACCGCATCTCCCTCCGTCCCCGGACGTACCGACCCACCACATCGATCCTCTCTCACCTCAACACACGCTGCATCTCCCTCCGTCCCCGGACGTACCGTCCCACTCACCACATCGATCCTCTCACCTCAACACACCGCATCTCCCTCCGTCCCTGGACGTACTGACCCACTCACCACATCGATCCTCTCTCACCTCAACACACCGCATCTCCCTCCGTCCCCGGACGTACTGACCCACTCACCACATCGATCCTCTCTCACCTCAACACACCGCATCTCCCTCCGTCCCCGGACGTACCGACCCGCTCACCACATCGATCCTCTCTCACCTCAACACACCGCATCTCCCTCCGTCCCCGGACGTACCGACCCGCTCACCACATCGATCCTCTCTCACCTCAACACACCACATCTCCCTCCGTCCCCGGACGTACTGACCCACTCACCACATCGATCCTCTCTCACCTCAACACACCGCATCTCCCTCCGTCCCCGGACGTACTGACCCACTCACCACATCGATCCTCTCTCACCTCAACACACCGCATCTCCCTCCGTCCCCGGACGTACCGACCCGCTCACCACATCGATCCTCTCTCACCTCAACACACCGCATCTCCCTCCGTCCCCGGACGTACCGACCCGCTCACCACATCGATCCTCTCTCACCTCAACACACCGCATCTCCCTCCGTCCCCGGACGTACTGACCCACTCACCACATCGATCCTCTCTCACCTCAACACACCGCATCTCCCTCCGTCCCCGGACGTACTGACCCACTCACCACATCGATCCTCTCTCACCTCAACACACGCTGCATCTCCCTCCATCCCCGGACGTACCGACCCGCTCACCACATCGATCCTCTCTCACCTCAACACACGCTGCATCTCCCTCCGTCCCCGGAGGTACCGACCCGCTCACCACATCGATCCTCTCTCACCTCAACACACGCTGCATCTCCCTCCGTCCCCGGACGTACCGACCCGCTCACCACATCGATCCTCTCTCACCTCAACACACCGCATCTCCCTCCGTCCCCGGACGTACCGACCCGCTCACCACATCGATCCTCTCTCACCTCAACACACGCTGCATCTCCCTCCGTCCCCGGACGTACCGACCCACTCACCACATCGATCCTCTCTCACATCAACACACCGCATCTCCCTCTGTCCCCGGACGTACCGACCCGCTCACCACATCAATCCTCTCTCACCTCAACACACGCTGCATCTCTCTCCGTCCCCGGACGTACCGACCCACTGACCACATCGATCCTCTCTCACCTCAACACACCGCATCTCCCTCCGTCCCCGGACGTACCGACCCACTCACCACATCGATCCTCTCTCACCTCAACACACCGCATCTCCCTCCGTCCCCGGACGTACCGACCCGCTCACCACATCGATCCTCTCTCACCTCAACACACGCTGCATCTCCCTCCGTCCCCGGACGTACCGACCCACTCACCACATCGATCCTCTCTCACCTCAACACACCGCATCTCCCTCCGTCCCCGGACGTACTGACCCGCTCACCACATCGATCCTCTCTCACCTCAACACACCGCATCTCCCTCTGTCCCCGGACGTACCGACCCACTCACCACATCGATCCTCTCTCACCTCAACACACCGCATCTCCCTCCGTCCCCGGACGTACTGACCCGCTCACCACATCAATCCTCTCTCACCTCAACACACCGCATCTCCCTCCGTCCCCGGACGTACTGACCCGCTCACCACATCGATCCTCTCTCACCTCAACACACCACATCTCCCTCCGTCCCCGGACGTACTGACCCGCTCACCACATCAATCCTCTCTCACCTCAACACACCGCATCTCCCTCTGTCCCCGGACGTACTGACCCACTCACCACATCGATCCTCTCTCACCTCAACACACCGCATCTCCCTCTGTCCCCGGACGTACTGACCCGCTCACCACATCAATCCTCTCTCACCTCAACACACCGCATCTCCCTCCGTCCCCGGACGTACCGACTCACTCACCACATCGATCCTCTCTCACCTCAACACACCGCATCTCCCTCCGTCCCCGGATGTACTGACCCGCTCACCACATCAATCCTCTCTCACCTCAATACACCGCATCTCCCTCCGTCCCCGGACGTACTGACCCGCTCACCACATCGATCCTCTCTCACCTCAACACACGCTGCATCTCCCTCCGTCCCCGGACGTACCGACCCACTCACCACATCGATCCTCTCTCACCTCAACACACCGCATCTCCCTCCGTCCCCGGACGTACCGACCCACTCACCACATCGATCCTCTCTCACCTCAACACACGCTGCATCTCCCTCCGTCCCCGGACGTACCGACCCACTCACCACATCGATCCTCTCTCACCTCAACACACCGCATCTCCCTCCGTCCCCGGACGTACCGACCCACTCACCACATCGATCCTCTCTCACATCAACACACCGCATCTCCCTCCGTCCCCGGACGTACCGACCCGCTCACCACATCGATCCTCTCTCACCTCAACACACCGCATCTCCCTCCATCCCCGGATGTACTGACCCACTCACCACATCGATCCTCTCTCACCTCAACACACCGCATCTCCCTCCATCCCTGGATGTACTGACCCACTCACCACATCGATCCTCTCTCACCTCAACACACCGCATCTCCCTCCGTCCCCGGACGTACCGACTCACTCACCACATCGATCCTCTCTCACCTCAACACACCGCATCTCCCTCCGTCCCCGGACGTACTGACCCACTCACCACATCGATCCTCTCTCACCTCAACACACCGCATCTCCCTCCGTCCCCGGATGTACTGACCCGCTCACCACATCAATCCTCTCTCACCTCAATACACCGCATCTCCCTCCGTCCCCGGACGTACTGACCCGCTCACCACATCGATCCTCTCTCACCTCAACACACGCTGCATCTCCCTCCGTCCCCGGACGTACCGACCCACTCACCACATCGATCCTCTCTCACCTCAACACACCGCATCTCCCTCCGTCCCCGGACGTACCGACCCGCTCACCACATCGATCCTCTCTCACCTCAACACACCGCATCTCCCTCCGTCCCCGGACGTACCGACCCACTCACCACATCGATCCTCTCTCACCTCAACACACCGCATCTCCCTCCGTCCCCGGACGTACCGACCCACTCACCACATCGATCCTCTCTCACCTCAACACACCGCATCTCCCTCCGTCCCCGGACGTACCGACCCACTCACCACATCGATCCTCTCTCACCTCAACACACGCTGCATCTCCCTCCGTCCCCGGACGTACCGACCCACTCACCACATCGATCCTCTCTCACCTCAACACACCGCATCTCCCTCCGTCCCCGGACGTACTGACCCGCTCACCACATCAATCCTCTCTCACCTCAACACACCGCATCTCCCTCCGTCCCCGGACGTACCGACCCACTCACCACATCGATCCTCTCTCACCTCAACACACCGCATCTCCCTCCGTCCCCGGACGTACCGACCCACTCACCACATCGATCCTCTCTCACCTCAACACACACTGCATCTCCCTCCGTCCCCGGACGTACCGACCCACTCACCACATCGATCCTCTCTCACCTCAACACACCGCATCTCCCTCCGTCCCCGGACGTACTGACCCGCTCACCACATCGATCCTCTCTCACCTCAATACACCGCATCTCCCTCCGTCCCCGGACGTACTGACCCGCTCACCACATCGATCCTCTCTCACCTCAACACACCGCATCTCCCTCCGTCCCCGGACGTACCGACCCACTCACCACATCGATCCTCTCTCACCTCAACACACGCTGCATCTCCCTCCGTCCCCGGACGTACCGACCCACTCACCACATCGATCCTCTCTCACCTCCACACACCGCATCTCCCTCCGTCCCCGGACGTACCGTCCCACTCACCACATCGATCCTCTCTCACCTCAACACACCGCATCTCCCTCCGTCCCCGGACGTACTGACCCACTCACCACATCGATCCTCTCTCACCTCAACACACCACATCTCCCTCCGTCCCCGGACGTACCGTCCCACTCACCACATCGATCCTCTCTCACCTCAACACACCGCATCTCCCTCCGTCCCCGGACGTACCGACCCACTCACCACATCGATCCTCTCTCACCTCAACACACCACATCTCCCTCCGTCCCCGGACGTACCGTCCCACTCACCACATCGATCCTCTCTCACCTCAACACACCGCATCTCCCTCCGTCCCCGGACGTACCGACCCACTCACCACATCGATCCTCTCTCACCTCAACACACCGCATCTCCCTCCGTCCCCGGACGTACCGACCCGCTCACCACATCGATCCTCTCTCACCTCAACACACCGCATCTCCCTCCGTCCCCGGACGTACCGACCCACTCACCACATCGATCCTCTCTCACCTCAACACACCGCATCTCCCTCCGTCCCCGGACGTACCGACCCGCTCACCACAGCGATCCTCTCCCACCTCAACACACCGCATCTCCCTCCGTCCCTGGATGTACTGACCCACTCACCACATCGATCCTCTCCCACCTCAACACACCGCATCTCCCTCCGTCCCCGGACGTACCGTCCCACTCACCACATCGATCCTCTCTCACCTCAACACACCGCATCTCCCTCCGTCCCCGGACGTACCGTCCCACTCACCACATCGATCCTCTCTCACCTCAACACACTGCATCTCCCTCCGTCCCCGGACGTACCGACCCGCTCACCACATCGATCCTCTCTCACCTCAACACACCGCATCTCCCTCCGTCCCCGGACGTACTGACCCACTCACCACATCGATCCTCTCTCACCTCAACACACCGCATCTCCCTCCGTCCCCAGACGTACCGACCCGCTCACCACATCGATCCTCTCTCACCTCAACACACCGCATCTCCCTCCATCCCCGGACGTACTGACCCACTCACCACATCGATCCTCTCTCACCTCAACACACCGCATCTCCCTCCGTCCCCGGACGTACCGACCCACTCACCACATCGATCCTCTCTCACCTCAACACACCGCATCTCCCTCCGTCCCCGGACGTACCGACCCACTCACCACATCGATCCTCTCTCACCTCAACACACCGCATCTCCCTCCGTCCCCGGACGTACCGACCCACTCACCACATCGATCCTCTCTCACCTCAACACACCGCATCTCCCTCCGTCCCCGGACATACCGACCCACTCACCACATCGATCCTCTCTCACCTCAACACACCGCATCTCCCTCCGTCCCCGGACGTACTGACCCACTCACCACATCGATCCTCTCTCACCTCAACACACCGCATCTCCCTCCGTCCCCGGACGTACCGACCCACTCACCACATCGATCCTCTCTCACCTCAACACATCGCATCTCCCTCTGTCCCCGGACGTACCGACCCACTCACCACATCGATCCTCTCTCACCTCAACACACCGCATCTCCCTCCGTCCCCGGACGTACCGACCCGCTCACCACATCGATCCTCTCTCACCTCAACACACCGCATCACCCTCCGTCCCCGGACGTACCGACCCACTCACCACATCGATCCTCTCTCACCTCAACACACCGCATCTCCCTCCGTCCCACTCACCACATCGATCCTCTCTCACCTCAACACACCGCATCTCCCTCCGTCCCCGGACGTACTGACCCACTCACCACATCGATCCTCTCTCACCTCAACACACGCTGCATCTCCCTCCGTCCCCGGACGTACCGACCCACTCACCACATCGATCCTCTCTCACCTCCACACACCGCATCTCCCTCCGTCCCCGGACGTACCGACCCACTCACCACATCGATCCTCTCTCACCTCAACACACCGCATCTCCCTCCGTCCCCGGACGTACCGTCCCACTCACCACATCGATCCTCTCTCACCTCAACACACCGCATCTCCCTCCGTCCCCGGACGTACTGACTCACTCACCACATCGATCCTCTCTCACCTCAACACACCGCATCTCCCTCCGTCCCCGGACGTACTGACTCACTCACCACATCGATCCTCTCTCACCTCAACACACCGCATCTCCCTCCGTCCCCGGACGTACTGACTCACTCACCACATCGATCCTCTCTCACCTCAACACACCGCATCTCCCTCCGTCCCCGGACGTACCGTCCCACTCACCACATCGATCCTCTCTCACCTCAACACACCGCATCTCCCTCCGTCCCCGGACGTACCGACCCACTCACCACATCGATCCTCTCTCACCTCAACACACCGCATCTCCCTCCGTCCCCGGACGTACCGACCCGCTCACCACCTCGATCCTCTCTCACCTCAACACACCTCATCTCCCTCCGTCCCCGGACGTACCGACCCACTCACCACATCGATCCTCTCTCACCTCAATACACCGCATCTCCCTCCGTCCCCGGACGTACCGACCCACTCACCACATCGATCCTCTCTCACCTCCACACACCGCATCTCCCTCCGTCCCCGGACGTACCGACCCACTCACCACATCGATCCTCTCTCACCTCAACACACCGCATCTCCCTCCGTCCCCGGACGTACCGTCCCACTCACCACATCGATCCTCTCTCACCTCAACACACCGCATCTCCCTCCGTCCCCGGACGTACTGACTCACTCACCACATCGATCCTCTCTCACCTCAACACACCGCATCTCCCTCCGTCCCCGGACGTACTGACTCACTCACCACATCGATCCTCTCTCACCTCAACACACCGCATCTCCCTCCGTCCCCGGACGTACTGACTCACTCACCACATCGATCCTCTCTCACCTCAACACACCGCATCTCCCTCCGTCCCCGGACGTACTGACCCACTCACCACATCGATCCTCTCTCACCTCAACACACCGCATCTCCCTCCGTCCCCGGACGTACTGACTCACTCACCACATCGATCCTCTCTCACCTCAACACACGCTGCATCTCCCTCCATCCCTGGACGTACTGACCCGCTCACCACATCGATCCTCTCTCACCTCAACACACCGCATCTCCCTCTGTCCCTGGACGTACTGACCCGCTCACCACATCGATCCTCTCTCACCTCAACACACCGCATCTCCCTCCGTCCCCGGACGTACCGACCCACTCACCACATCGATCCTCTCCCACATCAACACACCGCATCTCCCTCCGTCCCCGGACGTACCGACCCGCTCACCACATCGATCCTCTCTCACCTCAACACACCGCATCTCCCTCCGTCCCCGGACGTACTGACCCGCTCACCACATCAATCCTCTCTCACCTCAACACACCGCATCTCCCTCCGTCCCCGGACGTACCGACCCACTCACCACATCGATCCTCTCTCACCTCAACACACGCTGCATCCCCCTCCGTCCCCGGACGTACTGACCCACTCACCACATCGATCCTCTCTCACCTCAACACACCGCATCTCCCTCCGTCCCCGGACGTACCGTCCCGCTCACCACATCGATCCTCTCTCACCTCAACACACCGCATCTCCCTCCGTCCCCGGACGTACTGACCCGCTCACCACATCGATCCTCTCTCACCTCAACACACCGCATCTCCCTCCGTCCCCGGACGTACCGACCCACTCACCACATCGATCCTCTCTCACCTCAACACACCGCATCTCCCTCCGTCCCCGGACGTACCGACCCACTCACCACATCGATCCTCTCTCACCTCAACACACCGCATCTCCCTCCGTCCCCGGACGTACCGACCCACTCACCACATCGATCCTCTCTCACCTCAACACACCGCATCTCCCTCCGTCCCCGGACGTACCGACCCGCTCACCACATCGATCCTCTCTCACCTCAACACACCGCATCACCCTCCGTCCCCGGACGTACCGTCCCGCTCACCACATCGATCCTCTCTCACCTCAACACACCGCATCTCCCTCCGTCCCCGGACGTACTGACCCGCTCACCACATCGATCCTCTCTCACCTCAACACACGCTGCATCCCCCTCCGTCCCCGGACGTACTGACCCACTCACCACATCGATCCTCTCTCACCTCAACACACCGCATCTCCCTCCGTCCCCGGACGTACCGTCCCGCTCACCACATCGATCCTCTCTCACCTCAACACACCGCATCTCCCTCCGTCCCCGGACGTACCGACCCACTCACCACATCGATCCTCTCTCACCTCAACACACGCTGCATCCCCCTCCGTCCCCGGACGTACTGACCCACTCACCACATCGATCCTCTCTCACCTCAACACACCGCATCTCCCTCCATCCCTGGATGTACTGACCCACTCACCACATCGATCCTCTCTCACCTCAACACACCGCATCTCCCTCCGTCCCCGGACGTACCGACCCGCTCACCACATCGATCCTCTCTCACCTCAACACACCGCATCTCCCTCCGTCCCCGGACGTACCGACCCGCTCACCACATCGATCCTCTCTCACCTCAACACACCGCATCTCCCTCCGTCCCCGGACGTACTGACCCACTCACCACATCGATCCTCTCTCACCTCAACACACACTGCATCTCCCTCCGTCCCCGGACGTACCGACCCACTCACCACATCGATCCTCTCTCACCTCAACACACCGCATCTCCCTCCGTCCCCGGACGTACCGACCCACTCACCACATCGATCCTCTCTCACCTCAACACACCGCATCTCCCTCCGTCCCCGGACGTACCGACCCACTCACCACATCGATCCTCTCTCACCTCAACACACCGCATCTCCCTCCGTCCCCGGACGTACCGACCCACTCACCACATCGATCCTCTCTCACCTCAACACACCGCATCTCCCTCCGTCCCCGGACGTACCGACCCGCTCACCACATCGATCCTCTCTCACCTCAACACACCGCATCTCCCTCCGTCCCCGGACGTACTGACCCACTCACCACATCGATCCTCTCTCACCTCAACACACCGCATCTCCCTCCGTCCCCGGACGTACCGACCCGCTCACCACATCGATCCTCTCTCACCTCAACACACCGCATCTCCCTCCGTCCCCGGACGTACCGACCCACTCACCACATCGATCCTCTCTCACCTCAACACACCGCATCTCCCTCCGTCCCCGGACGTACCGACCCACTCACCACATCAATCCTCTCTCACCTCAACACACCGCATCTCCCTCCGTCCCCGGACGTACCGACCCACTCACCACATCGATCCTCTCTCACCTCAACACACCGCATCTCCCTCCGTCCCCGGACGTACCGACCCGCTCACCACATCGATCCTCTCTCACCTCAACACACCGCATCTCCCTCCGTCCCCGGACGTACCGACCCGCTCACCACATCGATCCTCTCTCACCTCAACACACCGCATCTCCCTCCATCCCCGGACGTACTGACCCACTCACCACATCGATCCTCTCTCACCTCAACACACCGCATCTCCCTCCGTCCCCGGACGTACCGACCCGCTCACCACATCGATCCTCTCTCACCTCAACACACCGCATCTCCCTCCGTCCCCGGACGTACCGACCCACTCACCACATCGATCCTCTCTCACCTCAACACACCGCATCTCCCTCCATCCCCGGACGTACTGACCCACTCACCACATCGATCCTCTCTCACCTCAACACACCGCATCTCCCTCCGTCCCCGGACGTACCGACCCGCTCACCACATCGATCCTCTCTCACCTCAACACACCGCATCTCCCTCCGTCCCCGGACGTACCGACCCGCTCACCACATCGATCCTCTCTCACCTCAACACACCGCATCTCCCTCCGTCCCCGGACGTACCGACCCGCTCACCACATCGATCCTCTCTCACCTCAACACACCGCATCTCCCTCCGTCCCCGGACGTACCGACCCGCTCACCACATCGATCCTCTCTCACCTCAACACACCGCATCTCCCTCCGTCCCCGGACGTACCGACCCGCTCACCACATCGATCCTCTCTCACCTCAACACACCGCATCTCCCTCCGTCCCCGGACGTACCGACCCGCTCACCACCTCGATCCTCTCTCACCTCAACACACCGCATCTCCCTCCGACCCCGGACGTACCGACCCACTCACCACATCGATCCTCTCTCACCTCAACACACCGCATCTCCCTCTGTCCCCGGACGTACCGACCCGCTCACCACATCGATCCTCTCTCACCTCAACACACCGCATCTCCCTCCGTCCCCGGACGTACCGACCCGCTCACCACATCGATCCTCTCTCACCTCAACACACCGCATCTCCCTCCGTCCCCGGACGTACCGACCCACTCACCACATCGATCCTCTCTCACCTCAACACACGCTGCATCTCCCTCTGTCCCCGGACGTACTGACCCACTCACCACATCGATCCTCTCTCACCTCAACACACCGCATCTCCCTCCGTCCCCGGACGTACTGACCCAGTCACCACATCGATCCTCTCTCACCTCAACACACGCTGCATCTCCCTCCGTCCCCGGACGTACCGACCCACTCACCACATCGATCCTCTCTCACCTCAACACACCGCATCTCCCTCCGTCCCCGGACGTACCGACCCGCTCACCACATCGATCCTCTCTCACCTCAACACACCGCATCTCCCTCCGTCCCCGGACGTACCGACCCACTCACCACATCGATCCTCTCTCACCTCAACACACGCTGCATCTCCCTCCGTCCCCGGACGTACCGACCCACTCACCACATCGATCCTCTCTCACCTCAACACACCGCATCTCCCTCCGTCCCCGGACGTACCGACCCACTCACCACATCGATCCTCTCTCACCTCAACACACCGCATCTCCCTCCGTCCCCGGACGTACTGACCCACTCACCACATCGATCCTCTCTCACCTCAACACACCGCATCTCCCTCCGTCCCCGGACGTACCGACCCACTCACCACATCGATCCTCTCTCACCTCAACACACCGCATCTCCCTCCGTCCCCGGACGTACCGTCCCACTCACCACATCGATCCTCTCTCACCTCAACACACCGCATCTCCCTCCGTCCCCGGACGTACCGTCCCGCTCACCACATCGATCCTCTCTCACCTCAACACACGCTGCATCTCCCTCCGTCCCCGGACGTACTGACCCACTCACCACATCAATCCTCTCTCACCTCAACACACCGCATCTCCCTCCGTCCCCGGACGTACTGACCCACTCACCACATCGATCCTCTCTCACCTCAACACACGCTGCATCTCCCTCCGTCCCCGGACGTACTGACCCGCTCACCACATCGATCCTCTCTCACCTCAACACACCGCATCTCCCTCCGTCCCCGGACGTACCGACCCGCTCACCACATCGATCCTCTCCCACCTCAACACACCGCATCTCCCTCCGTCCCCGGACGTACCGTCCCGCTCACCACATCGATCCTCTCTCACCTCAACACACCGCATCTCCCTCCATCCCCGGACGTACCGACCCGCTCACCACATCGATCCTCTCTCACCTCAACACACCGCATCTCCCTCCGTCCCCGGACGTACCGACCCGCTCACCACATCGATCCTCTCTCACCTCAACACACCGCATCTCCCTCCGTCCCCGGACGTACCGACCCACTCACCACATCGATCCTCTCTCACCTCAACACACCGCATCTCCCTCCGTCCCCGGATGTACTGACCCACTCACCACATCGATCCTCTCTCACCTCAACACACCGCATCTCCCTCCGTCCCCGGACGTACCGACCCGCTCACCACATCGATCCTCTCTCACCTCAACACACGCTGCATCTCCCTCCGTCCCCGGACGTACTGACCCACTCACCACATCAATCCTCTCTCACCTCAACACACCGCATCTCCCTCCGTCCCCGGACGTACTGACCCACTCACCACATCGATCCTCTCTCACCTCAACACACCGCATCTCCCTCCGTCCCCGGACGTACCGACCCACTCACCACATCGATCCTCTCTCACCTCAACACACCGCATCTCCCTCCGTCCCCGGACGTACCGTCCCGCTCACCACATCGATCCTCTCTCACCTCAACACACCGCATCTCCCTCCGTCCCCGGACGTACCGTCCCGCTCACCACATCGATCCTCTCTCACCTCAACACACCGCATCTCCCTCTGTCCCCGGACGTACCGACCCGCTCACCACATCGATCCTCTCTCACCTCAACACACCGCATCTCCCTCCGTCCCCGGACGTACCGACCCGCTCACCACATCGATCCTCTCTCACCTCAACACACGCTGCATCTCCCTCCGTCCCCGGACGTACCGACCCGCTCACCACATCGATCCTCTCTCACCTCAACACACGCTGCATCTCCCTCCGTCCCTGGATGTACTGACCCGCTCACCACATCGATCCTCTCTCACCTCAACACACCGCATCTCCCTCCGTCCCCGGACGTACTGACCCGCTCACCACATCGATCCTCTCTCACCTCAACACACGCTGCATCTCCCTCCGTCCCCGGACGTACCGACCCGCTCACCACATCGATCCTCTCTCACCTCAACACACGCTGCATCTCCCTCCGTCCCTGGATGTACTGACCCGCTCACCACATCGATCCTCTCTCACCTCAACACACCGCATCTCCCTCCGTCCCCGGACGTACTGACCCGCTCACCACATCGATCCTCTCTCACCTCAACACACCGCATCTCCCTCCGTCCCTGGATGTACTGACCCACTCACCACATCGATCCTCTCTCACCTCAACACACCGCATCTCCCTCCGTCCCCGGACGTACTGACCCACTCACCACATCGATCCTCTCTCACCTCAACACACCGCATCTCCCTCCGTCCCCGGACGTACTGACCCACTCACCACATCGATCCTCTCTCACCTCAACACACGCTGCATCTCCCTCCGTCCCCGGACGTACCGACCCGCTCACCACATCGATCCTCTCTCACCTCAACACACGCTGCATCTCCCTCCGTCTCTGGACGTACCGACCCACTCACCACATCAATCCTCTCTCACCTCAACACACCGCATCTCCCTCCGTCCCCGGACGTACCGACCCGCTCACCACATCGATCCTCTCTCACCTCAATACACCGCATCTCCCTCCGTCCCCGGACGTACTGACCCGCTCACCACATCGATCCTCTCTCACCTCAACACACCGCATCTCCCTCCGTCCCCGGACGTACCGACCCACTCACCACATCGATCCTCTCTCACCTCAACACACCGCATCTCCCTCCGTCCCCGGACGTACCGACCCGCTCACCACATCGATCCTCTCTCACCTCAACACACCGCATCTCCCTCCGTCCCCGGACGTACCGACCCACTCACCACATCGATCCTCTCTCACCTCAACACACCGCATCTCCCTCCATCCCCGGACGTACCGACCCGCTCACCACATCGATCCTCTCTCACCTCAACACACCGCATCTCCCTCCATCCCCGGACGTACCGACCCGCTCACCACATCGATCCTCTCTCACCTCAACACACCGCATCTCCCTCCATCCCCGGACGTACCGACCCACTCACCACATCGATCCTCTCTCACCTCAACACACCGCATCTCCCTCCGTCCCCGGACGTACCGACCCACTCACCACATCGATCCTCTCTCACCTCAACACACCGCATCTCCCTCCGTCCCCGGACGTACCGACCCGCTCACCACATCGATCCTCTCTCACCTCAACACACCGCATCTCCCTCCGTCCCCGGACGTACTGACCCGCTCACCACATCGATCCTCTCTCACCTCAACACACCGCATCTCCCTCTGTCCCCAGACGTACTGACTCACTCACCACATCGATCCTCTCTCACCTCAACACACCGCATCTCCCTCCGTCCCCGGACGTACCGACCCGCTCACCACATCGATCCTCTCTCACCTCAACACACCGCATCTCCCTCCGTCCCCGGACGTACCGACCCGCTCACCACATCGATCCTCTCTCACCTCAACACACCGCATCTCCCTCCATCCCCGGACGTACCGACCCGCTCACCACATCGATCCTCTCTCACCTCAACACACCGCATCTCCCTCCATCCCCGGACGTACCGACCCGCTCACCACATCGATCCTCTCTCACCTCAACACACCGCATCTCCCTCTGTCCCCGGACGTACCGACCCACTCACCACATCGATCCTCTCTCACCTCAACACACTGCATCTCCCTCCGTCCCCGTACGTACCGACCCACTCACCACATCGATCCTCTCTCACCTCAACACACCGCATCTCCCTCCGTCCCCGGACGTACCGACCCGCTCACCACATCGATCCTCTCTCACCTCAACACACCGCATCTCCCTCCGTCCCCGGACGTACCGACCCGCTCACCACATCGATCCTCTCTCACCTCAACACACGCTGCATCTCCCTCCGTCCCTGGACGTACTGACCCGCTCACCACATCGATCCTCTCTCACCTCAACACACCGCATCACCCTCCGTCCCCGGACGTACCGACCCGCTCACCACATCGATCCTCTCTCACCTCAACACACCGCATCTCCCTCCGTCCCCGGACGTACCGACCCGCTCACCACATCGATCCTCTCTCACCTCAACACACCGCATCTCCCTCTGTCCCTGGACGTACCGACCCGCTCACCACATTGATCCTCTCTCACCTCAACACACGCTGCATCTCCCTCCGTCCCCGGACGTACCGTCCCACTCACCACATCGATCCTCTCTCACCTCAACACACCGCATCTCCCTCTGTCCCTGGACGTACCGACCCGCTCACCACATCGATCCTCTCTCACCTCAACACACCGCATCTCCCTCCGTCCCCGGACGTACCGACCCACTCACCACATCGATCCTCTCTCACCTCAACACACGCTGCATCTCCCTCCGTCCCCGGACGTACCGACCCGCTCACCACATCGATCCTCTCTCACCTCAACACACCGCATCTCCCTCCGTCCCCGGACGTACCGTCCCACTCACCACATCGATCCTCTCTCACCTCAACACACCGCATCTCCCTCTGTCCCTGGACGTACCGACCCGCTCACCACATCGATCCTCTCTCACCTCAACACACCGCATCTCCCTCTGTCCCTGGACGTACCGACCCACTCACCACATCGATCCTCTCTCACCTCAACACACCGCATCTCCCTCTGTCCCTGGACGTACCGACCCGCTCACCACATCGATCCTCTCTCACCTCAACACACCGCATCTCCCTCCGTCCCCGGACGTACCGACCCACTCACCACATCGATCCTCTCTCACCTCAACACACCGCATCTCCCTCTGTCCCCGGACGTACCGACCCGCTCACCACATCGATCCTCTCTCACCTCAACACACCGCATCTCCCTCCGTCCCCGGACGTACCGACCCGCTCACCACATCGATCCTCTCCCACATCAACACACCGCATCTCCCTCCGTCCCCGGACGTACCGACCCACTCACCACATCGATCCTCTCTCACCTCAACACACCGCATCTCCCTCTGTCCCCGGACGTACTGACCCGCTCACCACATCGATCCTCTCTCACCTCAACACACCGCATCTCCCTCCGTCCCCGGACGTACTGACCCACTCACCACATCGATCCTCTCTCACCTCAACACACCGCATCTCCCTCCGTCCCCGGACGTACCGACCCACTCACCACATCGATCCTCTCTCACCTCAACACACCGCATCTCCCTCTGTCCCCGGACGTACCGACCCACTCACCACATCGATCCTCTCTCACCTCAAGACCCCGCATCTCCCTCCGTCCGCGGACGTACCGACCCACTCACCACATCGATCCTCTCTCACCTCAACACACGCTGCATCTCCCTCCGTCCCCGGACGTACTGACCCACTCACCACATCGATCCTCTCTCACCTCAACACACCGCATCTCCCTCCGTCCCCGGACGTACCGACCCACTCACCACATCGATCCTCTCTCACCTCAACACACCGCATCTCCCTCCGTCCCCGGACGTACCGACCCGCTCACCACATCGATCCTCTCTCACCTCAACACACCGCATCTCCCTCCGTCCCCGGACATACTGACCCACTCACCACATCGATCCTCTCTCACCTCAACACACCGCATCTCCCTCCGTCCCCGGACGTACCGACCCGCTCACCACATCGATCCTCTCTCACCTCAACACACGCTGCATCTCCCTCCGTCCCCGGACATACTGACCCACTCACCACATCGATCCTCTCTCACCTCAACACACCGCATCTCCCTCCGTCCCCGGACGTACCGACCCGCTCACCACATCGATCCTCTCTCACCTCAACACACCGCATCTCCCTCCGTCCCCGGACGTACCGACCCGCTCACCACATCGATCCTCTCTCACCTCAACACACCGCATCTCCCTCCGTCCCCGGACGTACCGACCCGCTCACCACATCGATCCTCTCTCACCTCAACACACCGCATCTCCCTCCGTCCCCGGACGTACCGACCCGCTCACCACATCGATCCTCTCTCACCTCAACACACGCTGCATCTCCCTCCGTCCCCGGACGTACCGACCCACTCACCACATCGATCCTCTCTCACCTCAATACACCGCATCTCCCTCCGTCCCCGGACGTACCGACCCAGTCACCACATCGATCCTCTCTCACCTCAACACACGCTGCATCTCCCTCCGTCCCCGGACGTACCGACCCACTCACCACATCGATCCTCTCTCACCTCAACACACCGCATCTCCCTCCGTCCCCGGACGTACCGACCCACTCACCACATCGATCCTCTCTCACCTCAACACACCGCATCTCCCTCCGTCCCCGGACGTACCGACCCGCTCACCACATCGATCCTCTCTCACCTCAATACACCGCATCTCCCTCCGTCCCCGGACGTACCGACCCGCTCACCACATCGATCCTCTCTCACCTCAACACACCGCATCTCCCTCCGTCCCCGGACGTACCGACCCACTCACCACATCGATCCTCTCTCACCTCAACACACCGCATCTCCCTCCGTCCCCGGACGTACCGACCCGCTCACCACATCAATCCTCTCTCACCTCAATACACCGCATCTCCCTCCGTCCCCGGACGTACCGACCCACTCACCACATCGATCCTCTCTCACCTCAACACACCGCATCTCCCTCCGTCCCCGGACGTACTGACCCACTCACCACATCGATCCTCTCTCACCTCAACACACCGCATCTCCCTCCGTCCCCGGACGTACCGACCCACTCACCACATCGATCCTCTCTCACCTCAACACACCGCATCTCCCTCCGTCCCCGGACGTACCGACCCACTCACCACATCGATCCTCTCTCACCTCAACACACCGCATCTCCCTCCGTCCCCGGACGTACCGACCCACTCACCACATCGATCCTCTCTCACCTCAACACACCGCATCTCCCTCCGTCCCCGGACGTACCGACCCACTCACCACATCGATCCTCTCTCACCTCAACACACCGCATCTCCCTCCGTCCCCGGACGTACCGACCCACTCACCACATCGATCCTCTCTCACCTCAACACACCGCATCTCCCTCCGTCCCCGGACGTACCGACCCACTCACCACATCGATCCTCTCTCACCTCAACACACCGCATCTCCCTCCGTCCCCGGACGTACCGACCCACTCACCACATCGATCCTCTCTCACCTCAACACACCGCATCTCCCTCCGTCCCCGGACGTACCGACCCACTCACCACATCGATCCTCTCTCACCTCAACACACCGCATCTCCCTCCGTCCCCGGACGTACCGACCCACTCACCACATCGATCCTCTCTCACCTCAACACACCGCATCTCCCTCCGTCCCCGGACGTACCGACCCACTCACCACATCGATCCTCTCTCACCTCAACACACCGCATCTCCCTCCGTCCCCGGACGTACCGACCCAGTCACCACATCGATCCTCTCTCACCTCAACACACCGCATCTCCCTCCGTCCCCGGACGTACCGACCCACTCACCACATCGATCCTCTCTCACCTCAACACACCGCATCTCCCTCCGTCCCCGGACGTACCGACCCAGTCACCACATCGATCCTCTCTCACCTCAACACACGCTGCATCTCCCTCCGTCCCCGGACGTACCGACCAGCTCACCACATCGATCCTCTCTCACCTCAACACACCGCATCTCCCTCTGTCCCCGGACGTACCGACCCACTCACCACATCGATCCTCTCTCACCTCAACACACCGCATCTCCCTCCGTCCCCGGACGTACCGACCCACTCACCACATCGATCCTCTCTCACCTCAACACACCGCATCTCCCTCCGTCCCCGGACGTACCGACCCACTCACCACATCGATCCTCTCTCACCTCAACACACGCTGCATCTCCCTCCGTCCCCGGACGTACCGACCAGCTCACCACATCGATCCTCTCTCACCTCAACACACCGCATCTCCCTCTGTCCCCGGACGTACCGACCCACTCACCACATCGATCCTCTCTCACCTCAACACACCGCATCTCCCTCCGTCCCCGGACGTACCGACCCACTCACCACATCGATCCTCTCTCACCTCAACACACGCTGCATCTCCCTCCGTCCCCGGACGTACCGACCAGCTCACCACATCGATCCTCTCTCACCTCAACACACCGCATCTCCCTCTGTCCCCGGACGTACCGACCCACTCACCACATCGATCCTCTCTCACCTCAACACACCGCATCTCCCTCCGTCCCCGGACGTACCGACCCACTCACCACATCGATCCTCTCTCACCTCAACACACCGCATCTCCCTCCGTCCCCGGACGTACCGACCCACTCACCACATCGATCCTCTCTCACCTCAACACACCGCATCTCCCTCCGTCCCCGGACGTACTGACCCGCTCACCACATCGATCCTCTCTCACCTCAACACACCGCATCTCCCTCTGTCCCCGGACGTACCGACCCACTCACCACATCGATCCTCTCCCACCTCAACACACCGCATCTCCCTCCGTCCCCGGACGTACCGACCCACTCACCACATCGATCCTCTCTCACCTCAACACACCGCATCTCCCTCCGTCCCCGGACGTACCGACCCACTCACCACATCGATCCTCTCTCACCTCAACACACCGCATCTCCCTCCGTCCCCGGACGTACCGACCCACTCACCACATCGATCCTCTCCCACCTCAACACACCGCATCTCCCTCCGTCCCCGGACGTACCGACCCACTCACCACATCGATCCTCTCCCACCTCAACACACCGCATCTCCCTCCGTCCCCGGACGTACCGACCCGCTCACCACATCGATCCTCTCTCACCTCAACACACCGCATCTCCCTCCGTCCCCGGACGTACCGACCCACTCACCACATCGATCCTCTCTCACCTCAACACACCGCATCTCCCTCCGTCCCCGGACGTACCGACCCACTCACCACATCGATCCTCTCTCACCTCAACACACCGCATCTCCCTCCGTCCCCGGACGTACCGACCCACTCACCACATCGATCCTCTCTCACCTCAACACACCGCATCTCCCTCCGTCCCCGGACGTACCGACCCACTCACCACATCGATCCTCTCTCACCTCAACACACCGCATCTCCCTCCGTCCCCGGACGTACTGACCCGCTCACCACATCGATCCTCTCTCACCTCAACACACCGCATCTCCCTCTGTCCCCGGACGTACCGACCCGCTCACCACATCGATCCTCTCTCACCTCAACACACGCTGCATCTCCCTCCGTCCCCGGACGTACCGACCCGCTCACCACATCGATCCTCTCTCACCTCAATACACCGCATCTCCCTCCGTCCCCGGACGTACCGACCCGCTCACCACATCAATCCTCTCTCACCTCAATACACCGCATCTCCCTCCGTCCCCGGACGTACCGACCCGCTCACCACATCGATCCTCTCTCACCTCAACACACCGCATCTCCCTCCGTCCCCGGACGTACCGACCCACTCACCACATCGATCCTCTCTCACCTCAACACACGCTGCATCTCCCTCCGTCCCCGGACGTACTGACCCACTCACCACATCGATCCTCTCTCACCTCAACACACGCTGCATCTCCCTCCGTCCCCGGACGTACCGACCCGCTCACCACATCGATCCTCTCTCACCTCAACACACCGCATCTCCCTCCGTCCCCGGACGTACCGACCCACTCACCACATCGATCCTCTCTCACCTCAACACACCGCATCTCCCTCCGTCCCCGGACGTACCGACCCACTCACCACATCGATCCTCTCTCACCTCAACACACCGCATCTCCCTCCGTCCCCGGACGTACCGACCCACTCACCACATCGATCCTCTCTCACCTCAACACACCGCATCTCCCTCCGTCCCCGGACGTACCGACCCACTCACCACATCGATCCTCTCTCACCTCAACACACCGCATCTCCCTCCGTCCCCGGACGTACCGACCCACTCACCACATCGATCCTCTCTCACCTCAACACACCGCATCTCCCTCTGTCCCTGGACGTACCGACCCACTCACCACATCGATCCTCTCTCACCTCAACACACCGCATCTCCCTCCGTCCCCGGACGTACCGACCCACTCACCACATCGATCCTCTCTCACCTCAACACACCGCATCTCCCTCCGTCCCCGGACGTACCGACCCGCTCACCACATCGATCTTCTCTCACCTCAACACACGCTGCATCTCCCTCCGTCCCCGGACGTACCGACCCGCTCACCACATCGATCCTCTCTCACCTCAATACACCGCATCTCCCTCCGTCCCCGGACGTACCGACCCGCTCACCACATCAATCCTCTCTCACCTCAATACACCGCATCTCCCTCCGTCCCCGGACGTACCGACCCGCTCACCACATCGATCCTCTCTCACCTCAACACACGCTGCATCTCCCTCCGTCCCCGGACGTACCGACCCGCTCACCACATCGATCCTCTCTCACCTCAATACACCGAATCTCCCTCCGTCCCCGGACGTACCGACCCGCTCACCACATCGATCCTCTCTCACCTCAACACACGCTGCATCTCCCTCCGTCCCCGGACGTACTGACCCACTCACCACATCGATCCTCTCTCACCTCAACACACCGCATCTCCCTCCGTCCCCGGACGTACCGACCCGCTCACCACATCGATCCTCTCTCACCTCAACACACCGCATCTCCCTCCGTCCCCGGACGTACCGACCCACTCACCACATCGATCCTCTCTCACCTCAACACACCGCATCTCCCTCCGTCCCCGGACGTACCGACCCACTCACCACATCGATCATCTCTCACCTCAACACACCGCATCTCCCTCCGTCCCCGGACGTACCGACCCGCTCACCACATCGATCCTCTCTCACCTCAACACACCGCATCTCCCTCCGTCCGCGGACGTACCGACCCACTCACCACATCGATCCTCTCTCACCTCAACACACGCTGCATCTCCCTCCATCCCCGGACGTACCGACCCGCTCACCACATCGATCCTCTCTCACCTCAACACACGCTGCATCTCCCTCCGTCCCCGGACGTACCGACCCGCTCACCACATCGATCCTCTCTCACCTCAACACACCGCATCTCCCTCCGTCCCCGGACGTACTGACCCACTCACCACATCGATCCTCTCTCACCTCAACACACCGCATCTCCCTCCGTCCCCGGACATACTGACCCACTCACCACATCGATCCTCTCTCACCTCAACACACGCTGCATCTCCCTCCGTCCCCGGACGTACTGACCCACTCACCACATCGATCCTCTCTCACCTCAACACACGCTGCATCTCCCTCCGTCCCCGGACGTACCGACCCACTCACCACATCGATCCTCTCTCACCTCAACACACGCTGCATCTCCCTCCGTCCCCGGACGTACCGACCCGCTCACCACATCGATCCTCTCTCACCTCAATACACCGCATCTCCCTCCGTCCCCGGACGTACCGACCCGCTCACCACATCAATCCTCTCTCACCTCAATACACCGCATCTCCCTCCGTCCCCGGACGTACCGACCCGCTCACCACATCGATCCTCTCTCACCTCAACACACCGCATCTCCCTCCGTCCCCGGACGTACCGACCCGCTCACCACATCGATCCTCTCTCACCTCAATACACCGCATCTCCCTCCGTCCCCGGACGTACCGACCCGCTCACCACATCGATCCTCTCTCACCTCAACACACGCTGCATCTCCCTCCGTCCCCGGACGTACTGACCCACTCACCACATCGATCCTCTCTCACCTCAACACACCGCATCTCCCTCCGTCCCCGGACGTACCGACCCGCTCACCACATCGATCCTCTCTCACCTCAACACACCGCATCTCCCTCCGTCCCCGGACGTACCGACCCACTCACCACATCGATCCTCTCTCACCTCAACACACCGCATCTCCCTCCGTCCCCGGACGTACCGACCCACTCACCACATCGATCATCTCTCACCTCAACACACCGCATCTCCCTCCGTCCCCGGACGTACCGACCCGCTCACCACATCGATCCTCTCTCACCTCAACACACCGCATCTCCCTCTGTCCCCGGACGTACCGACCCGCTCACCACATCGATCCTCTCTCACCTCAACACACCGCATCTCCCTCCGTCCCCGGACGTACTGACCCACTCACCACATCGATCCTCTCTCACCTCAACACACCGCATCTCCCTCCGTCCCCGGACGTACTGACCCACTCACCACATCGATCCTCTCTCACCTCAACACACCGCATCTCCCTCCGTCCCCGGACGTACTGACCCACTCACCACATCGATCCTCTCTCACCTCAACACACGCTGCATCTCCCTCCATCCCCGGACGTACCGACCCGCTCACCACATCGATCCTCTCTCACCTCAACACACCGCATCTCCCTCTGTCCCCGGACGTACCGACCCGCTCACCACATCGATCCTCTCTCACCTCAACACACTGCATCTCCCTCCGTCCCCGGACGTACCGACCCACTCACCACATCTATCCTCTCTCACCTCAACACACGCTGCATCTCCCTCCGTCCCCGGACGTACCGACCCACTCACCACATCGATCCTCTCTCACCTCAACACACGCTGCATCTCCCTCCGTCCCCGGACGTACCGACCCGCTCACCACATCGATCCTCTCTCACCTCAACACACCGCATCTCCCTCCGTCCCCGGACATACTGACCCACTCACCACATCGATCCTCTCTCACCTCAACACACCGCATCTCCCTCCGTCCGCGGACGTACCGACCCGCTCACTACATCGATCCTCTCTCACCTCAACACACGCTGCATCTCCCTCCGTCCCCGGACGTACCGACCCGCTCACCACATCGATCCTCTCTCACCTCAACACACGCTGCATCTCCCTCCGTCCCCGGACGTACCGACCCGCTCACCACATCGATCCTCTCTCACCTCAACACACCGCATCTCCCTCCGTCCCCGGACGTACTGACCCACTCACCACATCGATCCTCTCTCACCTCAACACACCGCATCTCCCTCCGTCCCCGGACATACTGACCCACTCACCACATCGATCCTCTCTCACCTCAACACACGCTGCATCTCCCTCCGTCCCCGGACGTACTGACCCACTCACCACATCGATCCTCTCTCACCTCAACACACGCTGCATCTCCCTCCGTCCCCGGACGTACTGACCCGCTCACCACATCGATCCTCTCTCACCTCAACACACCGCATCTCCCTCCGTCCCCGGACGTACCGACCCACCACATCGATCCTCTCTCACCTCAACACACGCTGCATCTCCCTCCGTCCCCGGACGTACCGTCCCACTCACCACATCGATCCTCTCACCTCAACACACCGCATCTCCCTCCGTCCCTGGACGTACTGACCCACTCACCACATCGATCCTCTCTCACCTCAACACACCGCATCTCCCTCCGTCCCCGGACGTACTGACCCACTCACCACATCGATCCTCTCTCACCTCAACACACCGCATCTCCCTCCGTCCCCGGACGTACCGACCCGCTCACCACATCGATCCTCTCTCACCTCAACACACCGCATCTCCCTCCGTCCCCGGACGTACCGACCCGCTCACCACATCGATCCTCTCTCACCTCAACACACCACATCTCCCTCCGTCCCCGGACGTACTGACCCACTCACCACATCGATCCTCTCTCACCTCAACACACCGCATCTCCCTCCGTCCCCGGACGTACTGACCCACTCACCACATCGATCCTCTCTCACCTCAACACACCGCATCTCCCTCCGTCCCCGGACGTACCGACCCGCTCACCACATCGATCCTCTCTCACCTCAACACACCGCATCTCCCTCCGTCCCCGGACGTACCGACCCGCTCACCACATCGATCCTCTCTCACCTCAACACACCGCATCTCCCTCCGTCCCCGGACGTACTGACCCACTCACCACATCGATCCTCTCTCACCTCAACACACCGCATCTCCCTCCGTCCCCGGACGTACTGACCCACTCACCACATCGATCCTCTCTCACCTCAACACACGCTGCATCTCCCTCCATCCCCGGACGTACCGACCCGCTCACCACATCGATCCTCTCTCACCTCAACACACGCTGCATCTCCCTCCGTCCCCGGAGGTACCGACCCGCTCACCACATCGATCCTCTCTCACCTCAACACACGCTGCATCTCCCTCCGTCCCCGGACGTACCGACCCGCTCACCACATCGATCCTCTCTCACCTCAACACACCGCATCTCCCTCCGTCCCCGGACGTACCGACCCGCTCACCACATCGATCCTCTCCCACATCAACACACCGCATCTCCCTCCGTCCCCGGACGTACCGACCCACTCACCACATCGATCCTCTCTCACCTCAACACACCGCATCTCCCTCCGTCCCCGGATGTACTGACCCGCTCACCACATCGATCCTCTCTCACCTCAACACACCGCATCTCCCTCCGTCCCCGGACGTACCGACCCGCTCACCACATCGATCCTCTCTCACCTCAACACACCGCATCTCCCTCCGTCCCCGGACGTACCGACCCGCTCACCACATCGATCCTCTCCCACATCAACACACCGCATCTCCCTCCGTCCCCGGACGTACCGACCCACTCACCACATCGATCCTCTCTCACCTCAACACACCGCATCTCCCTCCGTCCCCGGACGTACCGTCCCACTCACCACATCGATCCTCTCTCACCTCAACACACCGCATCTCCCTCCGTCCCCGGACGTACCGTCCCACTCACCACATCGATCCTCTCTCACCTCAACACACCGCATCTCCCTCCGTCCCCGGACGTACCGTCCCACTCACCACATCGATCCTCTCTCACCTCAACACACCGCATCTCCCTCCGTCCCCGGACGTACCGACCCACTCACCACATCGATCCTCTCTCACCTCAACACACCGCATCTCCCTCCGTCCCCGGACGTACCGACCCACTCACCACATCGATCCTCTCTCACCTCAACACACCGCATCTCCCTCCGTCCCCGGACGTACCGTCCCACTCACCACATCGATCCTCTCTCACCTCAACACACCGCATCTCCCTCCGTCCCCGGACGTACCGACCCACTCACCACATCGATCCTCTCTCACCTCAACACACGCTGCATCTCCCTCCGTCCCCGGACGTACCGTCCCACTCACCACATCGATCCTCTCTCACCTCAACACACCGCATCTCCCTCCGTCCCCGGACGTACTGACCCACTCACCACATCGATCCTCTCTCACCTCAACACACGCTGCATCTCCCTCCGTCCCCGGACGTACCGACCCACTCACCACATCGATCCTCTCTCACCTCAACACACCGCATCTCCCTCCGTCCCCGGACGTACTGACCCACTCACCACATCGATCCTCTCTCACCTCAACACACCGCATCTCCCTCCGTCCCCGGACGTACCGACCCACTCACCACATCGATCCTCTCTCACCTCAACACACCGCATCTCCCTCCGTCCCCGGACGTACCGACCCACTCACCACATCGATCCTCTCTCACCTCAACACACCGCATCTCCCTCCGTCCCCGGACGTACCGACCCGCTCACCACATCGATCCTCTCTCACCTCAACACACCGCATCTCCCTCCGTCCCCGGACGTACCGACCCGCTCACCACATCGATCCTCTCTCACCTCAACACACCGCATCTCCCTCCGTCCCCGGACGTACCGACCCACTCACCACATCGATCCTCTCTCACCTCAACACACCGCATCTCCCTCCGTCCCCGGACGTACTGACCCACTCACCACATCGATCCTCTCTCACCTCAACACACCGCATCTCCCTCCGTCCCCGGACGTACCGTCCCACTCACCACATCGATCCTCTCTCACCTCAACACACCGCATCTCCCTCCGTCCCCGGACGTACCGACCCACTCACCACATCGATCCTCTCTCACCTCAACACACCGCATCTCCCTCCGTCCCCGGACGTACTGACCCACTCACCACATCGATCCTCTCTCACCTCAACACACCGCATCTCCCTCCGTCCCCGGACGTACCGACCCGCTCACCACATCGATCCTCTCTCACCTCAACACACCGCATCTCCCTCCATCCCCGGACGTACCGACCCGCTCACCACATCGATCCTCTCCCACCTCAACACACGCTGCATCTCCCTCCGTCCCCGGACGTACCGACCCACTCACCACATCGATCCTCTCCCACATCAACACACCGCATCTCCCTCCGTCCCCGGACGTACCGACCCGCTCACCACATCGATCCTCTCTCACCTCAACACACCGCATCTCCCTCCGTCCCCGGACGTACCGACCCACTCACCACATCGATCCTCTCTCACCTCAACACACGGCATCTCCCTCCGTCCCCGGACGTACCGACCCGCTCACCACATCGATCCTCTCTCACCTCAACACACCGCATCTCCCTCCGTCCCCGGACGTACCGACCCACTCACCACATCGATCCTCTCTCACCTCAACACACCGCATCTCCCTCCGTCCCCGGACGTACCGACCCACTCACCACATCGATCCTCTCTCACCTCAACACACCGCATCTCCCTCCGTCCCCGGACGTACCGACCCGCTCACCACATCGATCCTCTCTCACCTCAACACACCGCATCTCCCTCCGTCCCCGGACGTACCGACTCACTCACCACATCGATCCTCTCTCACCTCAACACACTGCATCTCCCTCCGTCCCCGGACGTACTGACCCACTCACCACATCGATCCTCTCTCACCTCAACACACCGCATCTCCCTCCGTCCCCGGACGTACCGACCCACTCACCACATCGATCCTCTCTCACCTCAACACACCGCATCTCCCTCCGTCCCCGGACGTACCGTCCCACTCACCACATCGATCCTCTCTCACCTCAACACACCGCATCTCCCTCCGTCCCCGGACGTACCGTCCCACTCACCACATCGATCCTCTCTCACCTCAACACACCGCATCTCCCTCCGTCCCCGGACGTACTGACCCACTCACCACATCGATCCTCTCTCACCTCAACACACGCTGCATCTCCCTCCGTCCCCGGACGTACTGACCCACTCACCACATCGATCCTCTCTCACCTCAACACACCGCATCTCCCTCCGTCCCCGGACGTACCGACCCACTCACCACATCGATCCTCTCTCACCTCAACACACCGCATCTCCCTCCGTCCCCGGACGTACCGACCCACTCACCACATCGATCCTCTCTCACCTCAACACACCGCATCTCCCTCCGTCCCCGGATGTACCGTCCCGCTCACCACATCGATCCTCTCTCACCTCAACACACCGCATCTCCCTCCGTCCCCGGACGTACCGACCCACTCACCACATCGATCCTCTCTCACCTCAACACACCGCATCTCCCTCCGTCCCCGGACGTACTGACCCACTCACCACATCGATCCTCTCCCACCTCAACACTCCGCATCTCCCTCCGTCCCCGGACGTACTGACCCACTCACCACATCGATCCTCTCTCACCTCAACACACCGCATCTCCCTCCGTCCCCGGACGTACCGTCCCACTCACCACATCGATCCTCTCTCACCTCAACACACCGCATCTCCCTCCGTCCCCGGACGTACCGACCCGCTCACCACATCGATCCTCTCTCACCTCAACACACCGCATCTCCCTCCGTCCCCGGACGTACCGACCCGCTCACCACATCGATCCTCTCCCACATCAACACACGCTGCATCTCCCTCCGTCCCCGGACGTACCGTCCCACTCACCACATCGATCCTCTCTCACCTCAACACACCGCATCTCCCTCCGTCCCCGGACGTACCGTCCCACTCACCACATCGATCCTCTCTCACCTCAACACACGCTGCATCTCCCTCCGTCCCCGGACGTACCGTCCCGCTCACCACATCAATCCTCTCTCACCTCAACACACCGCATCTCCCTCCGTCCCCGGACGTACCGACCCGCTCACCACATCGATCCTCTCTCACCTCAACACACCGCATCTCCCTCTGTCCCCGGACGTACCGACCCACTCACCACATCGATCCTCTCTCACCTCAACACACGCTGCATCTCCCTCCGTCCCCGGACGTACCGACCCACTCACCACATCGATCCTCTCTCACCTCAACACACGCTGCATCTCCCTCCGTCCCCGGACGTACCGTCCCACTCACCACATCGATCCTCTCTCACCTCAACACACGCTGCATCTCCCTCCGTCCCCGGACGTACCGTCCCACTCACCACATCGATCCTCTCTCACCTCAACACACGCTGCATCTCCCTCCGTCCCCGGACGTACCGACCCACTCACCACATCGATCCTCTCTCACCTCAACACACCGCATCTCCCTCCGTCCCCGGACGTACCGTCCCACTCACCACATCGATCCTCTCTCAGCTCAACACACCGCATCTCCCTCCGTCCCCGGACGTACCGACCCGCTCACCACATCGATCCTCTCTCACCTCAACACACCGCATCTCCCTCCATCCCCGGACGTACCGACCCACTCACCACATCGATCCTCTCCCACCTCAACACACCGCATCTCCCTCCGTCCCCGGACGTACCGACCCACTCACCACATCGATCCTCTCTCACCTCAACACACCGCATCTCCCTCCGTCCCCGGACGTACCGACCCACTCACCACATCGATCCTCTCTCACCTCAACACACCGCATCTCCCTCCGTCCCCGGACGTACTGACCCACTCACCACATCAATCCTCTCTCACCTCAACACACGCTGCATCTCCCTCCGTCCCCGGACGTACCGACCCACTCACCACATCGATCCTCTCTCACCTCAACACACGCTGCATCTCCCTCCGTCCCCGGACGTACCGACCCGCTCACCACATCGATCCTCTCTCACCTCAACACACCGCATCTCCCTCCGTCCCCGGACGTACCGACCCACTCACCACATCGATCCTCTCCCACCTCAACACACGCTGCATCTCCCTCCGTCCCCGGACGTACCGACCCACTCACCACATCGATCCTCTCTCACCTCAACACACCGCATCTCCCTCCGTCCCCGGACGTACCGACCCGCTCACCACATCGATCCTCTCTCACCTCAACACACCGCATCTCCCTCTGTCCCCGGATGTACTGACCCACTCACCACATCGATCCTCTCTCACCTCAACACACCGCATCTCCCTCTGTCCCCGGACGTACCGACCCGCTCACCACATCGATCCTCTCTCACCTCAATACACCGCATCTCCCTCCGTCCCCGGACGTACCGACCCACTCACCACATCGATCCTCTCTCACCTCAACACACCGCATCTCCCTCCGTCCCCGGACGTACCGACCCGCTCACCACATCGATCCTCTCTCACCTCAACACACCGCATCTCCCTCTGTCCCCGGACGTACCGACCCACTCACCACATCGATCCTCTCTCACCTCCACACACCGCATCTCCCTCCGTCCCCGGACGTACCGACCCACTCACCACATCGATCCTCTCTCACCTCAACACACCGCATCTCCCTCCGTCCCCGGACGTACCGACCCACTCACCACATCGATCCTCTCTCACCTCAACACACCGCATCTCCCTCCGTCCCCGGACGTACCGACCCGCTCACCACATCGATCCTCTCTCACCTCAACACACCGCATCTCCCTCCGTCCCCGGACGTACCGACCCGCTCACCACATCGATCCTCTCTCACCTCAACACACCGCATCTCCCTCCGTCCCCGGACGTACCGACCCGCTCACCACATCGATCCTCTCTCACCTCAACACACCGCATCTCCCTCCGTCCCCGGACGTACCGACCCACTCACCACATCGATCCTCTCTCACCTCAACACACCGCATCTCCCTCCGTCCCCGGACGTACCGACCCGCTCACCACATCGATCCTCTCTCACCTCAACACACCGCATCTCCCTCCGTCCCCGGACGTACCGACCCACTCACCACATCGATCCTCTCTCACCTCAACACACCGCATCTCCCTCCGTCCCCGGACGTACCGTCCCACTCACCACATCGATCCTCTCTCACCTCAACACACCGCATCTCCCTCCGTCCCCGGACGTACCGTCCCACTCACCACATCGATCCTCTCTCACCTCAACACACCGCATCTCCCTCCGTCCCCGGACGTACCGACCCACTCACCACATCGATCCTCTCTCACCTCAACACACCGCATCTCCCTCCGTCCCCGGACGTACCGACCCACTCACCACATCGATCCTCTCTCACCTCAACACACCGCATCTCCCTCCGTCCCCGGACGTACCGTCCCACTCACCACATCGATCCTCTCTCACCTCAACACACACCGCATCTCCCTCCGTCCCCGGACGTACCGTCCCACTCACCAGATCGATCCTCTCTCACCTCAACACACACCGCATCTCCCTCCGTCCCCGGACGTACCGTCCCACTCACCAGATCGATCCTCTCTCACCTCAACACACCGCATCTCCCTCCGTCCCCGGACGTACCGTCCCACTCACCAGATCGATCCTCTCTCACCTCAACACACCGCATCTCCCTCCGTCCCCGGACGTACTGACCCACTCACCACATCGATCCTCTCTCACCTCAACACACCGCATCTCCCTCCGTCCCCGGACGTACCGACCCACTCACCACATCGATCCTCTCTCACCTCAACACACGCTGCATCTCCCTCCGTCCCCGGACGTACCGTCCCACTCACCACATCGATCCTCTCTCACCTCAACACACGCTGCATCTCCCTCCGTCCCCGGACGTACCGACCCGCTCACCACATCGATCCTCTCTCACCTCAACACACCGCATCTCCCTCCGTCCCCGGACGTACTGACTCACTCACCACATCGATCCTCTCTCACCTCAACACACCGCATCTCCCTCCGTCCCCGGACGTACCGACCCACTCACCACATCGATCCTCTCTCACCTCAACACACGCTGCATCTCTCTCCGTCCCCGGACGTACCGACCCACTCACCACATCGATCCTCTCTCACCTCAACACACCGCATCTCCCTCCGTCCCCGGACGTACCGACCCACTCACCACATCGATCCTCTCTCACCTCAACACACCGCATCTCCCTCCGTCCCCGGACGTACCGACCCACTCACCACATCGATCCTCTCTCACCTCAACACACCGCATCTCCCTCCGTCCCCGGACGTACCGACCCACTCACCACATCGATCCTCTCTCACCTCAACACACGCTGCATCTCCCTCCGTCCCCGGACGTACCGACCCACTCACCACATCGATCCTCTCTCACCTCAACACACCGCATCTCCCTCCATCCCCGGACGTACCGACTCACTCACCACATCGATCCTCTCTCACCTCAACACACGCTGCATCTCCCTCCGTCCCCGGACGTACCATCCCACTCACCACATCGATCCTCTCTCACCTCAACACACGCTGCATCTCCCTCCGTCCCCGGACGTACCGACCCGCTCACCACATCGATCCTCTCTCACCTCAACACACCGCATCTCCCTCCGTCCCCGGACGTACTGACCCACTCACCACATCGATCCTCTCTCACCTCAACACACCGCATCTCCCTCCGTCCCCGGACGTACCGACCCGCTCACCACATCGATCCTCTCTCACCTCAACACACCGCATCTCCCTCCGTCCCCGGACGTACCGACCCGCTCACCACATCGATCCTCTCTCACCTCAACACACCGCATCTCCCTCCGTCCCCGGACGTACCGACCCGCTCACCACATCGATCCTCTCTCACCTCAACACACCGCATCTCCCTCCGTCCCCGGACGTACCGACCCGCTCACCACATCGATCCTCTCTCACCTCAACACACGCTGCATCTCCCTCTGTCCCCGGACGTACCGACCCACTCACCACATCGATCCTCTCTCACCTCAACACACCGCATCTCCCTCCGTCCCCGGACGTACCGACCCGCTCACCACATCGATCCTCTCTCACCTCAACACACCGCATCTCCCTCCGTCCCCGGACGTACTGACCCACTCACCACATCGATCCTCTCTCACCTCAACACACCGCATCTCCCTCCGACCCCGGACGTACCGACCCGCTCACCACATCGATCCTCTCTCACCTCAACACACCGCATCTCCCTCCGTTCCCGGACGTACCGTCCCACTCACCACTTCGATCCTCTCTCACCTCAACACACCGCATCTCCCTCCATCCCCGGACGTACTGACCCGCTCACCACATCGATCCTCTCTCACCTCAACACACCGCATCACCCTCCGTCCCCGGACGTACCGACCCGCTCACCACATCGATCCTCTCTCACCTCAACACACGCTGCATCTCCCTCCGTCCCCGGACGTACCGTCCCACTCACCACATCGATCCTCTCTCACCTCAACACACGCTGCATCTCCCTCCGTCCCCGGACGTACTGACCCACTCACCACATCGATCCTCTCTCACCTCAACACACCGCATCTCCCTCCATCCCCGGACGTACCGACCCACTCACCACATCGATCCTCTCTCACCTCAACACACCGCATCTCCCTCCGTCCCCGGACGTACCGACCCGCTCACCACATCGATCCTCTCTCACCTCAACACACCGCATCTCCCTCTGTCCCCGTACGTACCGACCATGGCTTCAGTCCACACTCACTGCTGCCCTTCCCTCCCTCTGCACGTCCCCAGGGGCCGGGGCCGATTTTGTGATGCTGGGCGGCATGTTTGCGGGTCACAGCCAGTGCGGAGGAGACACCATCGAGAAGAACGGCAAGCAGTACAAGCTCTTCTACGGCATGAGCTCAGAGACGGCCATGAAGATACACACCGGTGGCGTGGCCGAATACAGGTACGATCGGACGGGGAGAGGGTGAAGGAAGGGGAACAGCTGGGAGTGACGGTTGGGGGTGAAGCGAGCGGGGCTTGGAAAGGGCACAATGGGGTGAGAGTGAGGGGTGGGAAGGGAACAGTGGGGGGGTAACTGGGGTGGTGGGGTGTGACTAGAACATCATCAGCCTGTTCCTCCGTTGTCTCTCCCCCCCTCACCTCCTCCCACTGCAGGGCGTCAGAGGGGAAGACGGTGGAGGTGGAGTACAAAGGTGACGTGGAACACACAATCCGGGACATCCTGGGTGGGGTGCGCTCCACCTGTACCTACGTGGGAGCTGCCAAACTGAAGGAGCTCAGCCGGAGGACCACCTTCATCCGGGTCACTCAGCAGCTCAACGCCATCTTCAGCTAGTCTGCAGGCAGCCACTGCTTCACTGAACATTCCCAAACCCTCCCCTTCCCCCTCTCCCACACACACAATCCCATCACTCACTAAGGAACAGTGGACAGGACGGTGTGGAGGGAGCCTCACCCTGTCCCCTTACCTCTGGCTTTTACTCAAGTCTCCCCTTCTGGTACAATGTATTCTGTCTGGGACCACTGGCTTGCAGTTGGGACCATCTGCTCCTCGTGCCTGACCAGGTCATAGCTTCAGCCACCATGGTTCAATTACTCTGTGTAATTGGAGAAAGTAATGGGGTGAGACCCTGGCACTGCATCTGCAGAAACTGAGTGGCTGTGGCCTCTTCACTCCCAGTCTAACTGGGCTGCTGCGTTCTGTAAAACCACATTCAGTTCTGATAATAAAAAGGCACGGTGCTTTACAGAAAACCGGACTTCCTTCTGTGACTGAACAGACGAGTGTGCACGCGCGCGTGTCCCTGGCGACACAGGTATCCTGGGTGAAGTAGGCGTTTGGCCTACCGACCTTCAGCGGTCAGGACATTACTCAGGAGTTACAGCTGAATGAGATGCTGGTGAGACTGCACAGAGTTCCGGTCACCTGGCTACGGGAACCCTGCTTATGTCATTGGGGGTGCAGAAAATAATCGAGATGTTGCTGGGACTGAGTTGTAAGGAGAGACTATTCCTTTTGGAGCGGAGCAGGCTGAGGGGTGATCTGATGTAGGTTTATAAAATCATGGGGGGTGTAGATGAGGCGGACGGTCCCAGGGCAGGGGAGTTAAAGCTAGTGGCCACAGGTTTAAGGAGAGGGGGAAATTTTAATGGAGGCTGAGTCTTCCACACAGAGGGGATGGGTGTGTGGAATGAAGTGCCAGAGGAGGTATAGGCAGGGACAATCACAATGTTTTTTTTGACAGGCCATGGATAACCCAGTGGAACAAAGCGATTTGAGACTAGCTAGACATTTATCGGCACAGAAAGTGGGGCTTTCTGTGCTATCTAACTGTGCACAGTAAAACTGAGTCAAACAGACTGAGGTCCTGACTTTATTCAGCACTGCCCGTCGACATCACCGTCTTCATCTCAGTTCTTTCCCCACCTTTGCCGAGAAACGCCATGCTCACGAGACTGCTGCCTCCTCGATAAGCAGGAACATTTATTGTACAATCCAGGCATTCCTTTTTCTTTTCTTTCTTCTTTCTTTCAATAGGGATGTTAGGGGGGAGGGGGATGGGTAACACATATTTTCTTTTTCACACACTTTTATTCTGTAACTATTTGAAAACACAATAAAAAAAAGTTTTTAAAAAAAAGGGGAGGAGTGAGACTCGAGATGCAGAGTCACGACACACACCAGATCCCCAACACCCAGCACAACCCAGATCTCACCTCCCAGCGGTCATGTGAAACCTCAGGGACAACACCTTCCCCTCCAGGATGACAGCAACCCCCACCATCACCATCCTATTTTGCCTTGTCATAAGCTAGGCCCAATACAGGCCTCAGCGATGGTCAGCTCGAAGGTGAAAGAGAGAGGGTTCTTCCTAAGGATTGGGGGGACGTTGCAGAGAAGCTCAGCCAAAGGTCCATCCAGTGCCTGGGGGAGCATCTGGGCAGCAGAGATGTGAACACCTGTCCATCCCCACGTAATACTGTCTCTCATGTCAGCAGCTCAGGAATCAGAAGGCAGGAGCCCATGTCCACAGAAAGGCAGGCAGTCCAGCCAGGGGTCAAGGTGCAGGGAGAGCCTACACACCATCAGCTCACTCCCGGGTTCTGAAAGAGAGGAGAAAGGTACAAGATGAGCCCGGGAGCCTAGAGTCAGGGTCGTCCATCATGGAAAGAGACCACCTTCATACAGTGATGTACTGAGTGGCTGGAGTACTATCTAGGTGTTTCCACAACGCTCTCAGTGACAGCAAATGTAACTTTTCCACCTTATCTAGGCACCCCATGGTTTTTATAAGCTGCAATGTTACCCCTCAGCCTCCTTCACTCCAGGGAAAACAGTCCCAGCCTGTCCAGACTCGCCTCATAACTTAAGCCCCGCAATCCCAGCAAAGTTTTTGTGAACCTTTACTACACCCTCCAGCTTAATCACATTTCCGATAGCTGGGCGCCCAGAACTGTACACAGTGCCCCAGGTGCGGTCTCACCAGAGACGTATGCAGTTGTATCGCGATGTCCCAGTTCCTGCGCTCATAGCTGTGAACGCAGGCCAACGTCCTCCTCCAACCACCCTGTCTATCTACGTACCTGTGATGCAACTATAAATCCATCCTATCTGTTCACCATACAGTACACGTGACGACAACAACTTGTCACATTCAGGGAACGACATTCAAAGATAATATCAAAGTACAGATATACAACCCTGAGAATCTTTTTCCTGCGAGCATAGTCAGCAAATCTATCGAGTAGTAACTAACAGGATCAATGAAAGATCAACCGGAGTGCAGATGACAACAAACTCTGCAAATGAAAATGTAAATAAATAACGAGACATGAGAGAAAGGTTCCTTGAAAGTGAGATTTATTGGTTGTGGGAACATCTCAGTGATGGGGCAAGTGGGTGTAGTTATCCCCTTTTGTTCAAGAGCCTGATGGTTGAGGGGTAGTAACTCCTCCGGAACCTGGAGGGGGTGAGTGCTGGGGATCTTGTACCTTCTACCTGACGGCAGCAGTGAGAGGAGAGCTTGGCCTGGGTGGTGGGGGTCTCTGATGATGGGTCTTGTCCTGGGTGGTGGGGGTCTCTGATGATGGGTCTTGTCCTGGGTGGTGGGGGTCCCTGTCGATGGGTCTTGGCCTGGGTGGTGGGGGTCTCTGACGATGGACGCTGCTTTCCTACGACAGTGTTTCATGTAGATGTGCTGAATGGTTGGGAGGGTTTTACCCGAGATGGACTGGGCCAAATCCATTGGTGTTTCCATACCAGGACGTGATACACTCTCCGCTACACACCTATAGAAGTTTGTCTAAGTACCTATCACCCCATGTCTCTCTGTTCTACAACCCCCTGCCAGCCACTAGGCAAATTCTGTCCTGGTTTAACTGCTGTGAAAATGAACCTCTCACCTCCATGTTCCTTGTACTGAATATGAAATCAGTACATTGGTTCATTATTGTCACATAAACCAAGGTACAGTGAAAAACTGGTTCTGCACGGCCCCCAAGCAGATCACTTTACCACATCTGTACACCAAGGTTGTACAAGGGAAAAGCTCTAACAGTGCAGAATAAAGTGTTACAGTTAAGAGAAACTGCAGTGCAGGCAAACAATAAGATGCAAGGGTCATGACAAGGTCAAGTCAATTTTATCGTACTAGGGGACGTTTCAATAGTTTTTATGGGTGGGATAGAAAATGTCCTTGAACCTATTTGGGATTTTGAATCTTCTGTCCAGTGGAAGCAGGAAGACGGGCCAATATCGGGGATGGGTGGGGGTGCTTTGATTATGTTGGCTGTTTTCCCACCATAAATGTTAACCTCTCATTACCACGTCCCTTGTACTAAAATAATGTCCTGATGTAGAAAGTGAGACTGTCACATTAGAGCCGACACCTCCCAAGACAACAGATGTATGGGTGCGTGTCCTTTCAGCAAAACCACCCCTTTCTGATCCACCGTAACCCTCCTCACCTACTGCTCGCCACTTCTGTCACGGCCAAATTAGGCATATCCACCAACCCTAATAAGCTGCGGAACATTACAAGCTAGAAAACCCTGGTTTATCACCACAGGCACACTTATCACACACAGGCAAGGTTGGAGATAAGGCAATCATTCACAAGCTCGGCTCAATAATTCTACCTGAGAACTCCCTTACTGAAGAAAAGATACTGGTTTTGGAGGCGGCTCACCTGGTGAGATCGAGTTGCCTGCTGGAGTTCAAAAGAATGAGAAGGGATCTTACAGAAACAGTTGTATGAAAAAGTTTGTGCACCATTTGCAATTACCTGTTTTTCTGCATTAATTGCTCATAAAGTGTGGTCTGATCTTCATCTGAGTTAAAATAATAGACATACACAATTTGCCTAAACTAATAACACAAAAACTATTGTACTTTTCATGTCTTTATTGAACACATTGTTTAATCATTCACAGTCCAGGCTGAAAAATTACGTGAACCTCTGTATTTCATAACTGGTAGAATCTCCTTTAGCAGCAACAACCTCCACCAAACGTTTCCTGTAGCTGCTGATCAGACTTACACAACAGCAAGGAGGAATGTTAGACCATTCCTCCATCAAAACTGTTTCAGTTCATCAATATTTCTGGGACACCTTGCATGATCAGCCCTCTTCAGGTCATGCCACAACATCTCAATTGGACTGTGACTTGGCCATTCCAAAACACAAATTTTCATCTTTTTAAACCATTCTGTTACTGATTTACTCTCGTGTTTCGGATCATTGTCTTGTCGCATCATCCAACTTCTATTAAGCTTCAGGTGACGGACCGCTACCCTGACATTCTCCTGTAAAATGACTTGATACAATTTTGAATTCATTATTCCCTCAATGATTGTCAGCTGTCCAGGCCCCGAGGCAGCAAATCAGCCCCAAACCATGATGCTCCTTCCACCATGTCTCCCAGCTGGGATGGGGTATTGATGTTGGGGTGTACAGTGCTCTTTTTTCCCTTCAAACATAGAAGTATTGCATGTTGTGCTCTCGGTGTGATCTTCGCAGGATGCCCTCCCCTGGGGAGAGTAGCAACAGTACTGAATTTTCTCCATTTGTAGAGAATTTCTCTTAATGTTGACTGATGAGGGCACCTCCAAAACCCACACCTCCACGATCCACAATCACACTTCCAGTCTCATCTCATTGATTGGAACACCAGACTCCAAAATAGCTGTCGTAGAAGGCATTACCCCAGAGGTTCACATACTTCTTTGAACCTAGACTGTGATTGTTTAAACAATGTACTCAGTATTGATGACAAGTACAATTGTTTGTGTGCTGTTAGTTCAGGCAGATTGTGTTTTGTCTATTATTGTGACTTAGATGAAGATCAGACCCGCTTATGAGTAATTAATGCAGAAAACCAGGTTAAGTGCAAAGGGTTCACAAACTTTCTCCTGCAACTGTAAGACTACGAAAGAGACAGATAGGACATTTGCCTTTATAAGATCAAACTAACCCTGACCTCCTACATACCCCAGTCCCACTCTTAACCCAGCGTCTCCCCCGGTCCCTCCCTAACCGACTCCCCAGCCCGGTGCGAGAGAAAGACTCACCGGCAGCCCATCCAGGGGGGGCACGGCTGGGGGGCCAAGGTGCTCGAGCAGGGTGGGGATCAGTGTGTTGTGCTTGGTCCTCTGGTAGAGTCGCAGGGGTCTCTGGGCAGAGTGGCAGTGGGGGGTGGTGGGGAAGGAGAGAGGAAGTCAGTGTGTGTCAAGATCAGTACCATATCCAGCTGTAACAGAGGCCTCAGGGCACAAAAAGGGTGGGAGGAATGAGAAGAGCCATTCAACCCCTCTATCCTATCCCACCATTCAATACCTCCAGATCTTTGAACTGTCCCAGATCTTGTCTCCCTTTCTACTCAGGTCCCAATCTACAGTCCCCCAAATTCTCAGTGATTTGTCACCTCCTCTTTAAATAGCCTCGCAGACTCCAGGGGAGAGAATATTCCAGGAATTCACCACCCCTCTGAGAGAAGGTAACCTCTGTTTTAGTGAATGCCTCATGAGGGAGTGAAATCACTCACGTCCTCAGCGTCCTAGTCCCTCACCTGATTCCATGCCCATCATCTGGCTCCACCCATCATCTGTCAGCCCCTTGTCCCACCCCCTCCCACAACTATCCATCATCCCCTCCTCATCTGGCTCCACCCATCACCTGTCAGCCCCTTGTCTCACCCCCTCCCACAACTATCCATCATCCCCTCCCCATCTGGCTCCACCCATCACCTGTCAGCCCCTTGTCCCACACCCTCCCACAACTATCCATCATCCCCTCCTCATCTGGCTCCACCCATCACCTGTCAGCCCCTTGTCTCACCCCCTCCCACAACTATCCATCATCCCCTCCCCATCTGGCTCCACCCATCACCTGTCAGCCCCTTGTCTCACCCCCTCCCACAACTGTCCATCATCCCCTCCCCATCTGGCTCCACCCATCACCTGTCAGCCCCTTGTCTCACCCCCTCCCACAACTATCCATCATCCCCTCCCCATCTGGCTCCAACCATCACCTGTCAGCCCCTTGTCTCACCCCCTCCCACAACTATCCATCATCCCCTCCCCATCTGGCTCCACCTATCACCTGTCAGCCCCTTGTCCCACCCCCTCCCACAACTATCCATCATCCCCTCCTCATCTGGCTCCACCCATCACCTGTCAGCCCCTTGTCTCACCCCCTCCCACAACTATCCATCATCCCCTCCCCATCTGGCTCCACCTATCTCCTGTCAGCCCCTTGTCCCACCCCCTCCCACAACTGTCCATCAACCCCTCCCCATCTGGCTCCACCCATCACCTGTCAGCCCCTTGTCCCACCCCCTCCCACAACTGTCCATCATCATCTCCCCATCTGGCTCCACCCATCACCTGTCAGCCCCTTGTCCCACCCCCTCCCACAACTGCCCATCAACCCCTCCCCATCTGGCTCTTTCCCCACTTCCTCCCTCCACCACCTGCCCTTCATCCCCTCTCCAATCTGGCTCCGCAGCCTCTTGTCCAAGATCCCTCCAAACTGCTGCAGACTTATCAACCCATCCCCTTCCTTCCCATTCCCAACTCGAATCGTTGACCCACACCTCCTGCCTCCACAGGTGCCGAGTTCTTTCATGCATTACGTCTCCGAGTTGAATCACCTCAGCACTCTCTACGGGGAGGGGGTCGATCAGCAGAACACACACCTCCCCTCCCCACTGCTGACTCCTCCAGATGCCCCCCCCCCCCCCGCTAAAGCAGCAACCCTAACTCAGATCAGCTGTAATACAACTCCAGTTGAGGATAGTTAGACCACGCTGTGTGCTACCCCGGTCACCACAGTCCTGCCCTGGAGAGAGGGGGTCCCAAGGACACCGGACGGCTCCAGTTACAGGGAGAGGCTGGGCAGGCTGGGACTGTTTGCCCTGGAACAGCGGAGGCTGACGACGGACCCGATAGAAGAGGCATAGAGAGGAGAGACGGTGAGAAACGGTTCCCCGTGGCAGAGGTATTGCAGGACACAGCTTTGGGACGAGGGGTGGGAGGTGTAGGGGGATTGTTTGCAGTGGGTGGGAGCTGGAGGAGGGGGACGTGCTGCCCAAGGAGGTGATGGAAGCAGACTCTCACAAAGTTGAGGAAGCAGCTGAACAAAATCTCGCATCTCCAGGGTGTGGAAGGCTATGGGACAGCCCACGTGATAGTAAACGGGATCAGCTTCTGAGATCATGGACCCAATGGCCACTTCCTCTGCTCTACACTCAGGTGAGCTTTTCTTCGAGTAATCGGCCAGTGGCTCTGTCCTCCCAGCCACCAACGAAAGTCACAACCCCAACCCCAGTCCCAAACCTGCAGCCCCTCCTTCCGTACCAAAACAGCCCTGCCAGGCAACCACTGGGGGGCATCTTGGCTGATGGAAGTCCTCCCTCCCCTGCCCTACCCCTCCCTAATGGAAGTCCTCTCTCCCTCCCCTGCCCTACCCCTCCCTAATGGAAGTTCCGCCCTCCCCATCCTACCCCTCCCTAATGGAAGCTCTCCCTCCCTCCCCTGCCCTACCCCTCCCTACTGGAAGTCCTCCCTCCCTCCCCTGCCCTACCCCTCCCTAATGGAAGTTCTTCCGCCCTAACCTTTCATCTCATCTCCTTCCCCCTCAATGTCTTTGCTTCTATCGATGGAAAATTTCTCGGTGTCAACCCCCTCTGCCCCCCCCCCCCCCACTGCCTCCTTTCCTCTACGAAATCACGGCTGGGCTGATCTCTCTCTTTCCCCTTCCCACCTCTGCAACCCCAAAAGCCATCTCCCCTCTATGAGTCCGAGGTCAATCTGCTCTCCCCCCGGTGTTTACAGGTCCCTGTGGCCCACACAGTCTGTGTCGACCACAAGCCACCCCATCATCTGCACCCCACCCCAACATTCCTCCATTCTCCCTCTCACCCACACACTGGCAATTCCCAGCAGATTCAGCCACTGACACATTTGTCTCGGGACACGGGAAGGAGAGAGCTAATCAATCTCCCTCTCTCTCCCCCCCGCACCAGAGGTGGGGATTGAAGCCGGATCTCCAGCATCATCTGGCGTGCCTCTAACCGCGCTCCGAGCACGGCTGAACCCGCGTGGACACAGCCCGTTGACCTCAGCTCTGCAGCACGGAGACCCACTGGCAGGAAGCCCCCCTGCACTGACCTCCAGCACCCTGGCAGATCAGTGGGACTCCCCTGCTGCCCCCCCAGGGTTCTCCTCGCAGACCTGCCCTACTCTCACCATAGGGTCAGGATGATGGGGGGGGGGTAAACAAACCCCTCACCTTGCCCCGGAGGCAGGTGGTGAGCAGATCACTGTCCTCATCCTCGGAGTCCAAGACCACTTCCATCTTCTTGCAGCTCTCCTCCTCCTCTGGCCCTGCGGGGAGGGGCATAAACAGGTCATGACCGGGAGTTGTCTCCCCTCTGCCCTCCCCCACCGTCTCCTTCCCTCTCGGAGATCACAGCCAGGCCGATCTTTCCCCTTCCCCTCCCCACCTACCCTCCAGAGGCCAAGGTCAGTCCGATCTCCCCCCTCTATCCTCACCCACCACCTCTCCTCTACAGGGGCACAGCTGGTCTCATCTCCCCCATCCCCTCTCTCCCAGATTCCAAACCCCTTCCTCCCCCAGTTCTCTGTCATATTCCCCCACGTTCAGTTACCTGACGCCCCCAGCTCTCTGGGGGGAGAGAATTCTCGAGATTATCTGCCCCCCCAGTGAATCCTTCCCCACCTCCAACAACCAGATGGCCCCACATGTTCTGAGTGTACCCCCCTCCAGTTCTGAACTCCCCCTGCCCTCAGGGAAAAGAACATTCTGTCAGCCTCTCCCCATCACCCTCAGGATCTCACACCTGTCACAATGAGATTGTGTCTCATTCCCAGAGCTCCTGCATACCGGGTGTCCAGCCCAACCAACCCATCCAGGAACCACTGCGCCACCGTCTGCGTGGGGGGGTGGTCATTACCTCTGACCTCGGTGTCTGGCTCGTCCCCGCTCTCCGGTACGTCTAGCCGGCTCCGACATCCGCATCCCGACTCTTTGTTCCTGCACCAGACAGAGAGGGGTCAGTCCGAGCAGGAGAGACGAGGGTGGGGTTCACGCCTCTGGGGGAGGGGGTGATTCAGGCCCAGAAGCCTGAGGTGGGGAGACGAGGGTGGGGTTCACGCCTCTGGGGGAGGGGGTGATTCAGGCACAGAAGCCTGAGGTGGGGAGACTAGGGTGGGGTTCACGCCTCTGGGGGAGGGGGTGATTCTGGCACAAGCCTGAGGTGGGGAGACTAGGGTGGGGTTCACGCCTCTGGGGGAGGAGGTGATTCTGGCACAAGCCTGAGGTGGGGAGACTAGGGTGGGGTTCACGCCTCTGGGGGAGGGGGGTGATTCAGGCACAGAAGCCTGAGGTGGCGAGACGAGGGTGGGGTTCACGCCTCTGGAGGAGGGGGTGATTCAGGCACAGAAGCCTGAGTTGGGGAGACGAGGGTGGGGTTCACGCCTCTGGGGGAGGGGGTGATTCAGGCACAGAAGCCTGAGTTGGGGAGACGAGGGTGGGGTTCACGCCTCTGGGGGAGAGGGTGATTCTGGCACAAGCCTGAGGTGGGGAGACTAGGGAGGGGTTCACGCCTCTGGGGGAGGGGGTGATTCAGGCACAGAAGCCTGAGGTGGGGAGACTAGGGTGGGGTTCACGTCTCTGGGGGAGGGGGTGATTCAGGCACAGAAGCCTGAGGTGGAGAGACTAGGGAGGGGTTCACGCCTCTGGGGGAGGGGGTGATTCTGGCACAAGCCTGAGGTGGGGAGACTAGGGTGGGGTTCACGCCTCTGGGGGAGGGGGTGATTCAGGCACAGAAGCCTGAGGTGGGGAGACTAGGGTGGGGTTCACGCCTCTGGGGGAGGGGGTGATTCTGGCACAAGCCTGAGGTGGGGGGACGAGGGTGGGGTTCACGCCTCTGGGGGAGGGGGTGATTCAGGCCCAGAAGCCTGAGGTGGGGGGACGAGGGTGGGGTTCACGCCTCTGGGGGAGGGGGTGATTCAGGCACAGAAGCCTGAGGTGGCGAGACGAGGGTGGGGTTCACGCCTCTGGGGGAGGGGGTGATTCTGGCACAGAAGCCTGAGGTGGCGAGATGAGGGTGGGGTTCACGTCTCTGGGGGAGGGGGTGATTCAGGCCCAGAAGCCTGAGGTGGAGAGACTAGGGAGGGGTTCACGCCTCTGGGGGAGGGGGTGATTCTGGCACAAGCCTGAGGTGGGGAGACTAGGGTGGGGTTCATGCCTCTGGGGGAGGGGGTGATTCAAGCACAGAAGCCTGAGGTGGGGAGACGAGGGTGGGGTTCACACCTCTGGGGGAGGGGGTGATTCAGGCACAGAAGCCTTAAGAACACACTGAATTTCTGAGTGTCCATGAACAGCCTCACTACTTGGCACTATTCTCCTTCTTATTGTAATTTTAATATCTTTCACTGCTGCTGCAAAACAACAAATTTCACGACACGCATTAGCACTGACGTAGAGAGGACGGGTGGGGGAGGACCACTGAGTACGAGAGTCGGGAAGTCACATTGCAGCTGAATATAGCACTGGCTCGCCTGCACTTGGTACGTTGTGTTCGCCCCGTTACAGCGATGGTGTGGAGAGGGTGCAGAGGAGGTTCCCCAGGGTGCTGCCTGGACTAGAAGGGACGAGCTATAAGGTTTGTTTTCTGGAGCGGTGGACGCCTGAGAGAGATTTATCTGATTACGAGAGGCCAGACAGGGTAGAGAGTCTGCCTTTCTCCCCAAGGGCGAAATGTCGAATACGAGGGGCAGAGGTGACCCGAGAGCCGGGTGGGGTGGCCGAGAAGGCGGGAGGCACACTTGCCCTCATCACTTGGGGCACCGAGTTTGAGAATCGTGTTGCAGCTGTATCGAAACCCTTCTTAGGCCACACTTGGACTGGATAAAACCCCAACCGGGGGCTCGAACGTGGGAATGATGATTTACACTCCACCCCCCCCCCCCTTACTTCACCATCTCAAAACAAAGGTTCTGGACAGAGATGGGGAAAAGTTCCTTGTCTTTACCTTGGGTGAGGGGGGTTGTGGAGAGCTGAATCCCTGGAATTCTCTCTCTCTCCCCCCACCAACTCCCTGAGGAAAGTCAGTCGGTGAGTTCTGGACATGGAGGGGAATCGGGGAGAGAAGTTCAGCTTGGGAACGTCCCCTCGGCCTTTCACGTCTGTAACAACAGTCACACTGATCAATTCTTTCTTGCACCTGATCCGAAGCCCACTATTCCATGGGCCTGTCTAAAAGCCCTGCATCTGCCCCCCACCACGGTCCCTGGCACCCACTGCTCTCTGTCTAAATAAACTTTCCCCCTCCCTCCTTAAACCCATGACCCACAGTATTTACCATTTCCACCCTGGGGGAAAGACTGTCTACCCCTGTGGCCTCGTAGTTTTACGCCGGGTGGTCTAGGACACCGGATTTGTGCTCCAGTCTCCTCGGAGGGAAGGGTTCAAATCCCAGCACAGCCGGAGGTTTACTTTCCTGTGGATGGGACAGAAGTGTGGCGGCCAGTGTAATGCTTTCACAGCGCCGGCTGTAAGATCGGGGTTCAATCCCCAGCATTTCCTGTACAGTTTGATCTTTCTCTCGTTTCCTCCACACGCTCTGGTTTTCTCCCACATCCCAGGCTGAGGTTAGAGAGTTGTGGGCATGCTACGCTGGCACTGGAAGCATGACAATGGTATGCCCAGTGCAATTCCCTCTGATATAATTTGACAAAAGTGACACATTTCACTGTATATTTCCAGGTACATCAGACAAAGAAAGCTAATCTTTAGGTTTCCAGTCAGGTCTCCCCCTCAGCCTCTGGTGCGCCAGGAAAACACGCCCTCTCCAATCCCAGGCAGCGTCCGGGTGAGACTCCCCCGCGCCCACTCCAATCCCAGGCAGTGTCCAGGTGAAACTCCCCCGCACCCTCTCCGATCCCAGGCAGCGTCCGGGTGAGACTCCCCCGCACCCTCTCCGATCCCAGGCAGCGTCCGGGTGAGACTCCCCCGCGCCCACTCCAATCCCAGGCAGCGTCCGGGTGAGACTCCCCCGCACCCTCTCCAATCCCAGGCAGCGTCCAGGTGAAACTCCCCCGCACCCTCTCCGATCCCAGGCAGCGTCCGGGTGAGACTCCCCCGCACCCTCTCCGATCCCAGGCAGCGTCCGGGTGAGACTCCCCCGCGCCCACTCCAATCCCAGGCAGCGTCCAGGTGAAACTCCCCCGCACCCTCTCCGATCCCAGGCAGCGTCCGGGTGAGACTCCCCCGCACCCTCTCCGATCCCAGGCAGCGTCCGGGTGAGACTCCCCCGCACCCTCTCCGATCCCAGGCAGCGTCCGGGTGAGACTCCCCCGCACCCTCTCCAATCCCAGGCAGCGTCCGGGTGAGACTCCCCCGCACCCTCTCCAATCCCAGGCAGCGTCCGGGTGAGACTCCCCCGCACCCTCTCCGATCCCAGGCAGCGTCCGGGTGAGACTCCCCCGCACCCTCTCCAATCCCAGGCAGCGTCCGGGTGAGACTCCCCCGCGCCCTCTCCAATCCCAGGCAGCGTCCGGGGTGAGACTCCCCCGCACCCTCTCCGATCCCAGGCAGCGTCCGGGTGAGACTCCCCCCGCGCCCTCTCCGATCCCAGGCAGCGTCCGGGTGAGACTCCCCCGCGCCCTCTCCGATCCCAGGCAGCGTCCGGGTGAGACTCCCCCGCGCCCTCCTCCGATCCCAGGCAGCGTCCGGGTGAGACTCCCCCGCACCCTCTCCAATCCCAGGCAGCGTCCAGGTGAAACTCCCCCGCACCCTCTCCGATCCCAGGCAGCGTCCGGGTGAGACTCCCCCCGCACCCTCTCCGATCCCAGGCAGCGTCCGGGTGAGACTCCCCCGCGCCCACTCCAATCCCAGGCAGCGTCCAGGTGAAACTCCCCCGCACCCTCTCCGATCCCAGGCAGCGTCCGGGTGAGACTCCCCCCGCACCCTCTCCGATCCCAGGCAGCGTCCGGGTGAGACTCCCCCGCACCCTCTCCGATCCCAGGCAGCGTCCGGGTGAGACTCCCCCGCACCCTCTCCAATCCCAGGCAGCGTCCGGGTGAGACTCCCCCGCACCCTCTCCAATCCCAGGCAGCGTCCGGGTGAGACTCCCCCGCACCCTCTCCGATCCCAGGCAGCGTCCGGGTGAGACTCCCCCGCACCCTCTCCAATCCCAGGCAGCGTCCGGGTGAGACTCCCCCGCACCCTCTCCAATCCCAGGCAGCGTCCGGGTGAGACTCCCCCGCACCCTCTCCCATCCCAGGCAGCGTCCGGGTGAGACTCCCCCGCACCCTCTCCAATCCCAGGCAGCGTCCGGGTGAGACTCCCCCGCGCCCTCTCCAATCCCAGGCAGCGTCCGGGTGAGACTCCCCCGCGCCCTCTCCAATCCCAGGCAGCGTCCGGGTGAGACTCCCCCGCACCCTCTCCAATCCCAGGCAGCGTCCGGGTGAAAGTCCCCCACGCCCTCTCCGATCCCAGGCAGCATCCGGGTGAGACTCCCCCGCGCTCTCTCCGATCCCAGGCAGCGTCCGGGTGAGACTCCCCCGTACCCTCTCCAATCCCAGGCAGCGTCCGGGTGAGACTCCCCCGCACCCTCTCCAATCCCAGGCAGCGTCCGCACCCTCTCCAATCCCAGGCAGCGTCCGGGTGAAACTCCCCCGCGCCCTCTCCATTCCCAGGCAGCGTCCGGGTGAGACTCCCCCGCGCCCTCTCCGATCCCAGGCAGCGTCCAGGTGAAACTCCCCCGCGCTCTCTCCGATCCCAGGCAGCGTCCGGGTGAGACTCCCCCGCGCCCTCTCCAATCCCAGGCAGCGTCCGGGTGAAACTCCCCCGCGCCCTCTCCAATCCCAGGCAGCGTCCGGGTGAGACTCCCCCGCGCCCTCTCCAATCCCAGGCAGCGTCCGGGTGAGACTCCCCCGCACCCTCTCCGATCCCAGGCAGCGTCCGGGTGAGACTCCCCCGCGCCCTCTCCGATCCCAGGCAGCGTCCGGGTGAGACTCCCCCGCGCCCTCTCCGATCCCAGGCAGCGTCCGGGTGAGACTCCCCCGCGCCCTCTCCGATCCCAGGCAGCGTCCGGGTGAGACTCCCCCGCGCCCTCTCCGATCCCAGGCAGCGTCCGGGTGAGACTCCCCCGCGCTCTCTCCGATCCCAGGCAGCGTCCGGGTGAGACTCCCCCGTACCCTCTCCAATCCCAGGCAGCGTCCGCACCCTCTCCAATCCCAGGCAGCGTCCGGGTGAGACTCCCCCGCGCCCTCTCCAATCCCAGGCAGCGTCCGGGTGAGACTCCCCCGCGCCCTCTCCAATCCCAGGCAGCGTCCGGGTGAGACTCCCCCGTACCCTCTCCAATCCCAGGCAGCGTCCGCACCCTCTCCAATCCCAGGCAGCGTCCGGGTGAGACTCCCCCGCGCCCTCTCCGATCCCAGGCAGCGTCCGGGTGAGACTCCCCCGCGCCCTCTCCGATCCCAGGCAGCGTCCGGGTGAGACTCCCCCGCACCCTCTCCAATCCCAGGCAGCGTCCGGGTGAGACTCCCCCGCGCCCTCTCCAATCCCAGGCAGCGTCCGGGTGAGACTCCCCCGCGCCCTCTCCGATCCCAGGCAGCGTCCGGGTGAAACTCCCCCGCGCCCTCTCCGATCCCAGGCAGCGTCCGGGTGAAACTCCCCCGCACCTTCCTGCGATGGCGGGACCAGAACTACTCGTAGCTCTCCAAGTTTGACAACTGCAACATGACTTCCTGATTCCTACACTCAACGCCCCAGCTGAGGAGAGAGGCATTCCATAATCCCTCTTCACAACTCCATCTACTTTCTGTGGACTCGGACCTCGGTGCCTTAAGGGCCCGGCCGTTTACTGCATACTTTCCTCTTTCACCTCCTCACGCTCGTCCAGATTAAACTCCTGACTCTCATTCCAACGGACGGGGACGAGCAGGTTGCACGTCTCCAGGGCAGGAAAACGGGGCCAGAGGGTTGGACCATCAGCTGAGGCGCAACACAGATAGCAGGACAGGCAGGCTGAATTGCCTCAGATTATTTTTTTTTTGGGATGTTTACAATACGAACATTGCCAGCCAGTTTGCAAAGCCTGGAGAAGTGAACGAGTTCAGGATGTTGTTGGACAGGGAGACCCGGGGTACAAGTACACGGTTCCCTGAAGGCGGTCAGGCACTGAGTACAGGAGATGGGACATGGCGTTACAGCTGCCGATGAGAGCTCAGAGTACTGCACACAGTTCCTGGTCTCCCTGCTGGAGGAAGGGTGGCAGAAGAGGTTAACAAGGACGTTGCCAGGAATGGAGAGGCTGAACAGGCTGGGACTGTTTTCCCTGGAGTGGAGGAGGCTGAGAGCTGATCTTACAGAGGCTAATAAAATCATCAGGGGTGAGGTAAGATGGACGGTCACTGTCTTTTCCTCCAGGATAGGAGGGTCCAGAGCAAGAGGGCTTTAAAGTGAATTAAAAGGGGATTTGACGGGCAAGTTTACCACACGGAGGATGTGGGAGAGGTGGGGACAGTTATAACCTTTAGACAAGTATATAGACAGCAAGGGTTGAGAGGGATGTGGGCCAGATGCAGGCTCGGGTAGGTATAGGGCCTGTGTGACTCTGTGACACCAGTCACCCTCTCTCTGCATTTGGGAATGGGGGGCAGGAACTCACTCTTTCTTTGTGGCCCGTGGGTACTGTCTCCGGCTGGGAGGGGGCAAGGCAGACCGGCCCCTCCTCCCCCTCAGCGATCTCCTACTCTTCATCTTCTTGCCTGGCGCCCGCCGGCAGGGCATCTGCGGTCGTGGGAGGTGGCCATCCACCACTCCCCCTCCTGCCTCCACCTCGCCTCCCTCTGGGCTGTCAGCTCCCTTCCCAGGCGGGCTGGGATCCAACACAAGGGGGGTTCCTGGAAGGGGAATGAACAGGTGTGAGGGTAAACCTGATTACCCCCCCTGTCCTGGGAAGATTCATGCTCCCGAGCCCCAGACACAGACCCATAGCCCTGGCGGGACATTGAGAGGGAACTGGCTGACTAGGCTACAGAAATCCAACCTGTCACCATCGACCCTCACCAACTTTTATCGATGCACCATCAATTCTATCCGGAGGCATCACGGCCAGGTGCTACGGCAAACGCTCTGCCCGTGGCTGCAAGGAACTGCAGGGAGCTGGGACACAGCTCAGCGCCCCTTGGAAACCAGCTTCCCCTCCATGGACTGTCTATACTTCTCAGTGCCTCGATAAAGCTGGCAGGGTAATCAAAGACCCCCTCCGTCCCATTGGGCAGAAAGAAAGCAGGGTCGAGGACAGCTTCCGCCTGCTGTTGGAACACTATTAAATGGCTCCACAGTAGGACGAGTTGGATCTTGGCCTCTCAATCCACCCCATTATCATCTTACACCTTATCGTTTCCCCGTAAATTTTTACACTTTATTCTGCATCGTCTTACCTTGCTCTACCTCGCTGCAGTGTGTAATGATCTGATCTGTGTGAACAGTGTGCAAGACAAGCTTCTCTCTCTCTCTCAGTACACGTGAGCGTTACAAACCAATGAGATCTCGGAGGTGCTCGGCAGATCAGAGGCCAGCCCCCCCCCACCGGTGTTGGAACACCCACCCACCTCACACAGTCAGGCCTTCCCACTACACTCCACGGCCCCCCTCCCCGTGCGAAAGGAAAAACGCGCAGCTGCGGTTACTCCACGACAAGATATCAGGATCACAGCAGACTTCACCCGGAATGAGGGAAAGAGGCAGGAGGCGAGAAGCAGGCCGTGTCTCTGCCTGTTACTGACTCCTGCCTCTTGCTGCACTTTCTTGTCACCTGTAACCTGTGTACGACTGTAGCACACTCACACACACATGGTGTCAACACACATACTCTTTCAATGGGTGAAACACACACACACACTCTCAATGGGTGAAATTCACACACACACTCTTTCAATGGGTGAAATTCACACACACTCTCTTTCATTGGATGAAATAGACACACACACAACATTCATTCATTGGGTGAAATTCACACACACAGTCTGAATGGGTGAAATACACACACCACACTCTTACAGAAACCCTGACTCCCACTCGGTGTTACACACACATACACACACAGACCCTGGGGGTTAACGTACAGAGAGACAGAAACACACACCATTGTTGAGAACTAAGGTCCCTCTCGTCACAGGCATCGACCACAGGAAGAGCTGCAAGTTTTCAGGCTGAAGGGACTGTGGGCACCCCCCAACCCGTGGCGCAGGGCAGGTCCAACCCCTCCCACCCCTGAACAGTGACGAGGGACCCTGCGTTGGGGGATAGGGCAGTGCGGGGTGCCCAGGAACCTACCTGGATGCAGGGAGTGTGTAGAGCCCATGTTGGACAGCAACAACTGAAAGCAGCTGGTGGGGAGCTGGGACAGGGCCCCGACCACCGGCAGCTCCACGTCAGCACGGCAGGGCTAGAGTCGGGGGGAGGGAGGAAGAGACGTCGGAAAGCTGGAATCTTTCTGCAACCCCCACCCCTCCTAGACCACCCCCCCACCCCCCAGTCACCACGTACAGTAGAGTGTTCAGTGAGGCTCCAGGGTCACCGTCAGCCCTTGCCCTGTGACCCCTCCACCCTACGCAGTGACCTTTCCCCTCTCAGCAGTGCCCCCTCCCCACCCACAGTGCCCCTCGCCGTCCACGGTAACCCCGGCCCACGTCCGCCCCACCTCACCTGCAGCCTGGGAGGGGCCTGCGCCTCCCTACTCTCAGCAGGAGCTCCCACAGCAGCTTGTCCAGGGCGGCCATGAAGCCCTCGCCGTAGTGACTCTGCCCCTCGTCCTGCAGGGAAGGCAGCCCCATCATTCCCTGCGCACAGCACGATCCCACCATCCACACTGCAGCCACCCAAACTGGGGGGTGGGGGGGGGGCGTACGGCAAGCCCCCACCCCACCCACACAGGCAAGATCCCGACAGCCCCACCCAATGGGCACAGCAAGATCCCGAATTCCCCAGCCCCACCCACTGAGCTCGTCAAAATGACACCCACGCGCCCCCCCCCCCCAAGACGGCAAGCGCACAGCAAGATCCCTACCACCCCAACCCCATACACCGGGCGCACAGGCAAGATCCCAAAATCCTCCTCCCCAACAGGGCACAGAGCAAGATCAGGACGTCCACAACCCCACCCCACAGGGACACAGCAGTGGTCCTGACATTCCAACCCCCACCCCACAGGGACACAGCAGGGTCCTGACATTCCATCCCCACCCACAGGGTCACAGCAGGGTCCTGACATTCCACCCCCACCCCACAGGGACACAGCAGGGTCCTGACATTCCATCCCCACCCACAGGGACACAGCAGGGTCCTGACATTCCACCCCCACCCACAGGGACACAGCAGGGTCCTGACATTCCACCCCCACCCACAGGGACACAGCAGGGTCCTGACATTCCAACCCCACCCCACAGGGACACAGCAGGGTCCTGGACATTCCATCCCCACCCACAGGGACACAGCAGGGTCCTGACATTCCACCCCCACCCCACAGGGACACAGGCAGGGTCCTGACATTCCACCCCCCACCCCACAGGGACACAGCAGGGTCCCTGACATTCCACCCCCAACCCACAGGGACACAGCAGGGTCCTGACATTCCACCCCCACCCACAGGGACACAGCAGGGTCCTGACATTCCATCCCCACCCCACAGGGACACAGCAGGGTCCTGACATTCCAACCCCACCCCACAGGGACACAGCAGGGTCCTGACATTCCACCCCTACCCACAGGGACACAGCAGGTCCTGTCAGCGCCACTGTCACACCTAATGTGCACACAGCAAGATCCCAACAGCTCTCAACCTCCTCCCCCCAACTCCTCTCTACCCTCTGTTCGAGTGGAAACCACCCTCCCGTCTTTGCGGAGAAAAGTTAAGGGGTGTGATGTGAGAGCCGGTTGGGGGGGGGGAGGAGGAGTGACAAAGAGGTGAGGGAGTGTGGAGACGTGAAGGGGAGGTGGGAAGCTGCCATCGTTCTCTCCCCCTCCCCACCCCCGCTCTACCTGCAGGAAAGAGGTGCGGAACGATGGGTCCCTCAGGAGGTACAGGACCAGCTCCCGGAACTGCTGCTCAATCCCACGCACCTTCTGGGAGTCTGCGACTGTCTGTGGGGCAGGGAGGCAAAACCATCAGACCCTCTGTACCTCCCCCAACCCTCTTTCCCCCCTCCATCCAATTCTACCCCCCACCCCCCCCCCATCCGATGGACCAGTGGCCACGTGGGTCAGTGAGTAAGTTTTCCCAAGTCGGATGTGTAACAGGGCCCAGGGAACAGTGAAAGGTGAGGGGGGTACAGGGAACCCGAGACAGTATCTTCACCCGGAATCGAGACTGCACTCCCGGAGGGGCAGATCCCCACAACGTCCGAGTAGTACTGATATGAGCGGAAGTGTGTCGTTTTGATCCACTACCTCGTCTCCGCGTATAAATGAGTGGAGTTTGCACACTCGCCCTGATCGTGTGGCGTTCCTGTTCCCTCCCTCACCCCACAGACATGCGGGTCACTGGCTGAACCGGCCACTGGCAATTGCATCCCCCCCACCCCAAGTGTGGAGGGGAGGGGGAGACTCCAGCGGGAATGAGTGGGCCAGCGTAGATTTAAGGGGCCGGACCTCCTCCCATTATGTCAGAAGGGAAGGCAGATGAGGTTATGGGCCAAGTGGAGTTAAACGGGACACCAGGTACAGTTTGGAGATAGTGGGCTGAAGGGCCTGTTTCTGGATCGTGTGACTCTCTGAGAAACTTCGGCAGGCCACCTCGTGTAGAGCCGGACCAAAGGGCACCAGTGAGCACAGAGAATCGTCTGGCCCTCCAAGAGACCCGAGCCTGGCGGGGGCTGCCAGCTCGACGGGACCCTTTCCAATACCCCTCAAAGAGACTCACCGCCTCAGAGGACTGAGGTGGGTCTTCCAGCGGGAAGAGATCTCCCAGCCGGGTCCGGATGTCGGCCAGGCGACAGCCCTTTCGGAACATTTCCAGGATCATCTGCGGATAATCCGGGGGGCGGGGGAGGAACAAGGGGGAGATCAGAATCAGGTTTAATATCACCAGCGAATGCTGTCAACTTTGCTAAATACACGACAAATAGAGAAAAAACTAAATTACAGTCAGTATATGTATTAAAAAGTTAAATTAAATAAGCAGTACAAAAATGGAAATAAAAAGTAGTGAGGTAGTGTTCGTTGTTTCATGTCCATTCAGAAATCTGATGAACAGAGGGGAAGAAGCTGTTCCTGAATCGCTGAGTGTGTGCCTTCAGGCTCCTGTACCTCCTCCCTGATGGCAGAGGGGAAGAAGCTGTTCCTGAATCGTTGAGTGTGTGTCTTCAGGCTCCTGTACCTCCTCCCTGATGGTAACAGTGAGAAAAGGGCACGATGGATGTTGGCTTTCTGAGGCAATACCCCTCGAAGATGTTTTGGATATTCTGGAGTGCAGTTCCCATGATGTAGCTGACTAATTTTACAACTTTCTGCAGCTTACTTCGACCCTGTTCCCCCCCACTTCCCCCCCCACCCCCCGTACCAGACGGTGATGCAGCCAGTCAGAATACCCCCCCCACGGTACATCTGTACAAATTTTCAAGTGCTTTAGTTGACAAACCAAATTCCTGAAACTCCTCACAAAATACAGCCGTATCTTTCCTTCTTTATATCTGCATCGACACGTTGGGGCCAGGTTAGATCCTCGGAGATATTGACACCCAGGAACTTGAAACTGCTCACTCTCTCTCCACTTCTGATCCCTCTGTGAGGGTTGGTTTGTCCTACCCTTCCTGAAGTCCACAATCAGCTCTTTGGTCTTACTGACGTTGAGCGCAGGGTTGTTGCTGCGACATCACTCCACTGGCTGGTATACCTCGCTCCTGTACGCCCTCCTCGTTCCCACCGGAGATTCTGCCAACAATGGTTGGATCATTCGTGAATCTATAGATGGCATTTGAGCTGCAGTCATGGGTGTAGAGAGAGTAGAGCAGTGGGCTAAGCACACAACCCTGAGGTGCGCCAGTGTTGATTCTCAGTGAGGTACCGTTTCCAATCCGCACAGATTGTGGTCTTCCGGTGAGGAAGTTGAGGGGCCATTTGCAGAGGGAGTTTTGCAAGCTTTTCCAATCTGGGTTGTGGAACGATGGTGTTAAATGCTGAGCTACAGTCAACAAACGGCATGCTGACCTCGATATCTGCATTGTCCAGGTGATCCGTGGAGAGCCTCTGAGGTCCTGTCCACCTACCCTGTCGATCGGCAAATTGCTGTGGGCACACGTCTTTGCTGAGACAGGAGTTCATTCTGTTGAAGCAGGTTGTAAATTCTGTCTGATGGGGAGGAACATGGATGTGGGGAATGAGGGACTTGGGAGGGGAGGGGATGGAAGGGAAGGGTTAAATCCCTCTCCCCCCTCGCTCCCCACCCCTACCTTGGCCTTCAGTCCCAGCTGCAGCTTGGCGAGGTGCCGGTAGGGACACCAGCCCCGGGGCAGCCGCGCAACTCAGCGTCTGCAGCAACTCCAGCACCCCGGTCGTAACCGCTCACAGTCCCGGCGCAGGACGCACACCCACACGGCCAGCACCGTCACCTGCAGGGGGGTGGCCAGCAGCCGGGAGCCCGGCCGCGGGCTGGTACCTGTGGGGGGGAAGAGAGGGGGGAGATGGGCGGAGGGACGGGGAGGAGAGGGTGAGGAGGGAGCAGGAGAGGGGGAGAGTGGGGAAGGGGCCAGGAAGGAGGGAGAGGCGGGTGGTGAGGTGAGGGGGTGAAGTAGAGAGGAAGGGGCAGGGAGAGGGAGGGGAGAGGTGTGAAGTAGAGAGGAAGGGGCAGGGAGAGGGGTGGTGAGGGGGCAGGGAGAGGGAGGGGAGAGGGGTGAAGTAGAGAGGAAGGGGCAGGGAGAGGGGTGGAGGTGAGGGGCAGGGGAGAGGGGGTGAAGGTGAGGGGCAGGGAGAGGGAGAGGGGGTGAAGCGGAGGGAGGGGAGGGGGTTTAGGTGGAGCGAAGGGGGAGAGGGGTGGAGGTGAAGGGCAGAGAGAGGGATGGGAGGGGGTGTTGGTGAGGGGAAGGCAGAGTGGTGGACGTGAGGGGGAGGGTTGGAGTGGAGGGGAGAGGGGGTAGGTGGAGGGGGAAGGGAGAGGGGTGGAGGTGAGGGGGGAGAGGGAATGTAGTACAGGAGTCAGAGGGGGCGAAGGGAAGAGAAGGAGACGGGGAGAGTTAGAGCGGTACGTGTTAGGCAATTGACCCCTGTTTCCCTCCCCCCCCCCGTTCCCCACCCCCGGGGTTACTCACTCTCTCCCCCCTCACTCATCGCTGCCCCACCCCCTCCGGACCAGAAGCGCGTCCCCGCCGCCGCGCTCTCCCGCCATTTCTCTGCGCCCCGCCCTCCCGCGGCAGCGACACTCCGGCGCAGCGGCCGCGACTGGAAGCGCAGGCGAGCAGACGGCGAGACAGAAGCCACCAGTCCGGATACTCTCTCCAGACAGAAAGGGGAGGGGGAGGGGGGTTGCAGACAGAGGTGATGGAGGGGTCGGGGAGAGAGAGGAGAGGGTAGGGCGGTGAGTCGGGTATTTAGGGAAATCCTGCACGAGGAGTCCCAAGTCCCTTTGCACCTCTGTTCTTTGAATTTGCTCCCCATTTAGAAAATAGTCTACGCTTTTATTCCAAAACGCGTGACCATACTGCACTTTAATCCATCTGCCACTTCTTTGCCCATTCTCCTGATCGGTCCAAGCTTTTCTACAGTCTCTGCTTCCTCTGTAACCACTACCCGCCCCCTCCATCACCGACCCCAGCAGCTCTGCACCCCCATCACTGCTGTCACTGTGCCCCACGCACACCCAGCGTCTCCCCGAACCACCTTCCACCGCCACTGCCCCCTCTGTCTCCGACCCCTTCCTCCCCTGTCTTACCGCTCCCACCCCTCCCCTGTTCCCAACAATACATACCACCTGCCACTTTGTCAATTCTACTGATCTGTCCAAGTCCTTCTGCAAACTCCCTGCTTCGTCTATAACAGTGATTCCCAACGGGGAGCGGTTCCCCTAAGGGGGTATTAGGGGAAATAGAAGTCATCGTGGGGGGGGGGTGTTCAAGATTCTTGTGGGGGGCGGTAAGAAGCACATTAACTTGAGGCACAAGACCCGATCGACCATGACAACTTCCGATAGGAATTCCCAGTTTGTATTCATTTTTTATTTTAATTTAGCCCCATTAATGATGGATAAATACATACAGTGTGAGCCTAAAGGCGGTGAATGCTTGAATTCTAATCCTGTTAAGAAACAGAAACTACAGCAAGTGCATCAATACGATGTTACATACCTGGAGTATGGTTTTATACCGTTCCTGTCAGATCAGCGACGCCCCATGTGGCTTATTTGTGATACTGTACTGCCTAATGAAGCCATGAAACCATCAAGACTGCGGGAACACTTCCGTAAAAGACACCCGGAAAAGGCTACTTAAGCTACTCTCCCTCTGCCACTGTCACTCAGTTCCAGAAGGTGAAAGAAGCATTTGCAAAGTATTAACAAGGGAAAGTCTGCAGATGCTGGAAACCCACAAAACCAGGCGGCACCTGTAGGAAAATGCACGGTTGACATTTTGGACCGAGTCCTGAAACGTCAGCTGCTCTTTTTCCACAGAGTCTCCCAGCAGCTTGTGTGCGTTATTTGAAAAGCGTTGCACATTCAGTCATTTGCCAAGACAGCTAAAAATGACCTTGATAGTGGTCTCATTGCTTCTTATAACATTTCCAAAATGTAGTGAAGCGTTAGGCAATTGACCCCTGTCTCCCTCCCCCCCCCCCACGGTTCCCCACCCCTGGGGTTACTCACTCTCTCCCCCCTCACTCATCACTGCCCCTCCTCTGGAGAAAGTGTGGAAAACCTCATACAATTGGTGAAAGATTAATCATGCCAAGGGGCTCCTCACTGTTCCCAATATGGATAAAATCAGTTCCTCTGTAGCTCATCAAATTGATGAAGTGAGTGAAGATGAAGACAGTGAGTGAAGATGAAGACACTGAGTGAAGATGAAGACAGTGAATGAAGATGAAGACACTGAGTGAAGATGAAGACAGTGAGTGAAGATGAAGACACGGAATGAAGATGAAGACACTGAGTGAAGATGAAGACAGTGAGTGAAGATGAAGACAGAGTGAAGATGAAGACAGTGAGTGAAGATGAAGACAGAGTGAAGATGAAGACAGTGAAGATGAAGACAGTGAGTGAAGATGAAGACAGTGAATGAAGATGAAGACAGTGAATGAAGATGAAGACACTGAGTGAAGATGAAGACAGTGAGTGAAGATGAAGACACTGAGTGAAGATGAAGACAGTGAGTGAAGATGAAGACACTGAGTATCAATTATGCACAGATCTATGAAAAACAGAGTTTGACATGCAACTGGATGAGTCACCTGTGCGAGACAACGAGGCATTGCAAACAGGCTATGTACCCTGCCGGTGAGCAGCTTGTTGATCGAAGGAGCCAGTCTTGTGTGGTGGAGCCTGGCTTCCTGCATCGGAGTTAGGTGTGTGAAGGCGGCGTGCAGTATAACTGTTGGTGACTATCTTGGACGTTGCTCTTGCGATCACAAGACCCTGCCGGACAGTGACAATGCAAGATACCACAGGATCGCTTCTCTTGTGTGACGGTGTGACAGGAAGCGGGGAAGCTGCGGTTGTTACAAGAATTGGGCCTCCAGCCGCGGAGTGTGCACTGGCCATTCTTTCTTGTGTGCCCGAGCGAAGGTTTCGCGGTCTTGTGTTCGGCAGAAGATGCCAGAACAGGGAAGTCGTCGTCTGCAGGACGGAGTGGACTTGGAATGGGGTCGGGAGTCGACACCCTGGGGGAAATCGAACAGACGGGAAAACCGTGAGCTCCGACGTCACGCATCAAACTGTTTCATGAGAATGGGCCCTTTTTCTTTTCTGTTTCTTTACTAACTTACAGTCAAATTAAGAATTATGAAGCTAAATCGTTTAATTGCGTATTGTGTACTGTTTGTTATTTTGTGGAACTGATTTGTAACAGGGGAACGCATCGCGCAGCATCCACCCAAATGAGATTTCTCAAGTTTGGCCAGACTGGGGGCTGTCTTCCCCTAGATCAGGCTGCTAGCCAAACCCGAGAGTTATAACATCTTTTGCCTTTGTTAGTGGAGCCGCTGAGTTCAAAAGCTTTACAAAGCTGGGTGAGCCACCTTTGGAGGGCGGTGTCCATTTCGGGTCACTCTGCTACAGGAGAGGGTGCAGAGAGTGTTTAGCAGGATGCTGCCCGGATCTGGGGAGGGTAGGATCGAACAAAATTGGGTGGTCTTCTCCGGAATGTCAAAGGTGAAGGGAAGATCTGATTGAGGTCTGTAAGAGTATAGACCGAGTGGACAGCCAGCATCTTTCTCCCCAGGGTCAGTAAGAAGCGCCATTAGCATTTCAGGTCAAGTTTATTGTCATTAAATATACCGTACACTGTCAAACGAGGTGCGTCTCCGAACCAGGGTAGTACACATTACACACATATCACGTAGGAGAGAATTAAATCTACAAACAAATTAGGGATAAATAAACAAAGTGGATAAATTAAATTTTGTGGGGCGCAGAGCAGATTAACCAGTGACACGGCAGGGAGTTCAGGGGCCGAATGGCCTGGGGGAAGAAACTGTTTCCCATCCTGACCGTTCTTGTCTTTATGCATCGGAGTCTCCTGCCTGACGGTGGAAAGTCAAAGAGGATGCTGGCTGGGCGGGTGGGATCCTGGATAATACCCGGTGGGGGCCCTGCACACGCAGCGCTCCTGATAAATGTCCCTGATGGATGGATGATGGATGATGATGATGATGATAAGGGGTGATGATGATCCGCTCGGCCTTTGTAGGGGCTTGCCGATGCTCGACTGCTCCCATACCAGGTGGAGATGCAGCTGGTCAGGACGTTCTCAATGGTGCTCCTGCAAAATTTACTTTTTTGGTTTAATTTCAATTATCCGAGATAAACTAGCAGCCTCACGATGGGCCCCTGTGGATAAAATTAAAATGGCCTGGGAGCAGGACTTAAATATCTCCTTATCCGAGGAGAGCTGGGACTCAGTTCTCAAATTGGTTAACTCAACCTCCCTTTGTGCTCGCCATTGCCTTTTACAGTTTAAGATTGTTCATAGAGCCCATATGTCTAAATCTAAGCTATCTCGATTCTACCCTGGCATTAGCCCACTCTGTGATAAATGCAAGAGGGGCGTGGCCTCTCTCATCCATGTGTACTGGTTCTGTCCTAGCTTGGAGAAATTCTGGAAAGATGTCTTCACTACGTTATCGTGTATTCTGAATCAGCGCCTAGAACCAAACCCCTTAATTGCTCTGTTCGGTTTTTGGGGCGAGACAGATTTATGTCTGGGTCCGACCAAATGCCGAATACTATCCTTTGCCTCTCTCCTGGCGAGACGCTTGATCCTCCTTAGATGGAGGGATGTTGCCCCGCCCACTCATGCGCAATGGCTTAACGACATTATGGCCTGCTTGGACCTCGAAAAAATTCATTATTCAGTTCTGAATTCGGATCTAAAGTTCCATAAGGTCTGGGGACCTTTTATCGAGTACTTTCATAACCTTCCTCTTGACTAGGGGTTTTGTTTTTTTTCTTCTTCTTTTCGGTCCCTTGCTTTCAGCTCCCTTTTTTTTCTGGTAGTAGGCATTATTATCCTCTGTTGCTAAGTGTATTCACAGTCTGGGAGTTTGACTGTTCTGACTTATACTCTCTATATTGAGTTGCAGTTGGTCTGGAGTTGTTGTTTTTTTTTGTGTTGTGGGGCTTGGGGAGGATACTAAGCTTACTTGTCTTTAATTTAGGTGCTTTTTTATTAAATTCTCTTCCTTTGTAGCATATTGCTATTGTATGCTGAATTTTGCACTGCATTAATGTTCCTCATTGGGATTTGGGGTTTTTAATTTGTAAAATGTTTTGAAAAACTAATTAAAAATTTTTTAAAAATTTACTTTTTATCGTGTGACGTTATTGCTTATCAAGCGGTCGTAAATCAAAGCAACTGGACTCGCTGTGTTGTCTAGAAGCCATTTGGCCACTCATCCGAGAGGCTTCTCCGGTCCTGATCCGCGACGGGAGGGTTTTCAGCTTACAAACTCTGAGAGCTGTTTCAAGGTGCAGCAATCACGAGGGTCGTTAAGGGTCGTGGAGGTATGAGAGGGTCATTAGTCTTACCTTAGCATGAATGCAGGTGGCTAAAGAAGACATGTTTGTCAAACTGGAAAACCCATCCCTGAATGGGGGGGGGGGGCGGGTGGGGAATGACACCACCCCTCAGCTACCTACAATGTAGTCCTACCATCTCAACCCCAGTGCCTCCACAGCAGTTCCCACCCGCATTCATGCTAAGGTGAGACTCATGGCCCTCTCATTACCACCACGACTCTTAATGACCCTCATGTGATTGCTCTCTCCTTCCTCTTCATGTGCCTTGTGCGTTACACGCTTGGGCGATCACAGCTCTCCACATTGAATGAACCCTCGCAGCGTCAATGATATCTCGCACACTTAGACCCATTAGTTCTTTCACAGAGTCTATACATTCTCTTCTTTGCCTTCCTCCACCGCGTTTCCCAGGCCTACGGCCGTGTAATGTAAGGTTTCCTATTTCTCCCTTTCTGATGACATGGCCCAGGAATTTAAGTTTCCCCTCATTTAACGTTCTCATTAAAGATCTTTTTGTATGGGCACGTTGGAGTGCTGTCTCATTAGTCACCCTATCTCCATATGATATTTTCAGCATTCTTCTAAGAAACCACATTTCTGTTGCTTCTGAGTTTCTTCGGAGTTCTGGTGTCCGCGTGCCAGAAGCAGACAGCAAGATTGACCTGATGTAACATTTTAGTCGCCTAAGCCTTGTTGTCATAGAAATGTGTCTGTTGGTAATCTGTTGATTGCTGTACCCTGAAACAACTCACAGAGTTTATAACAACACACACAAAATGCTGGTGGAACACAGCAGGCCAGGCAGCATCTATAGGGAGAAGCGCTGTCGACATTTCGGGCCGAGACCCTTCGTCAGGACTAAGTGAAAGGAAAGATACTAAGAGATCACAAACATAGGTGGGAAGAGATTGAACAAGGGGGATAAGACAATGTCAAGGTATGCAGAAATGAGTTCAGTGGGGCAGGAGCAAGTTGAGACAATAGGTCTACCTGGACAGGCAGGTTTGTGGATCTTGGGTAGGAGGTAGAAACGGGAAGTGCGGGGTGTGGGAACTATGAGGTTGGTGGCAGTGGATGGGAGATCCCCAGAGCTGATAACGTTGGTGATGGTATAGGAGACAGTGGCCTGGTGCTCCTTAGTGGGGTCATGATCAAGGGGTAAATAAGAGGAGGTATCAGAGAGTTGTCACTGTGCCTCGGCCAGGTAGAGGTCAGTACGCCAGACAACAACAGCTCCCCGCTTATCAGCAGGTTTTATAGTGAGGTTGGGATTGGTGCGGAGGGAGCGGAGAGCAGAGCGTTCGGAAGGAGTGAGGTTGGAATTGGAACAGGGTGTGGTGAAGTCGAGACTGTTGATGTCCCATCGGCAATTAGCAATAAAGAGATCCAGAGCAGACAGAAGACCAGAGCAGGGTGTCCATGAAGAGGAGGAGGGTTGAAGATGGGGGAAAGGGTCATCGGTGGGGTAGGAGAGTCCTTGCCAAAGAAATAAGCTCGGAGACGGAGCCGGCGGAAGAAGAGTTCAGCGTCATGGCATACGCGGAACTCACCGAGGTGTGGGCGAAGGGGGATAAAGCTGAGGCCCTTACTGAGGACAGAGCGCTCTGCCTCAGAGAGATGAAGGTCGGAGGGAATGGTAAAGACCCGGCACGGATGAGAAATGGGATCAGAGGGGGGAGGGAGGCTGGTGGTGTCAGTGGAGAGGGAAGGGTTGGGGTGAGAGGAAGATGGAGCCCCTGAGGGCCCAGGAACTGATGATGGGATCTGAGGGAGAGGGGATTGCAGAGTGGTGGTGGGGGAAGGGGAGACGGGAGTCACAATCGTAGCATGTGAAGACCCGGCCCGGAGTTCAAGGCTGGAGTCGCAGTCGGTGGTTGCGCAATCGCTTTGAAGCTGTCCATGGTCGTTGGAACCCGCGATGATGGTGCTGGAGTCCGGGTTTTCAAACACCCCTGGGTCGCTGGGGCAGCTGAGATCGACAGCCGGGGCGAATCCATGGTCGTGGGAACCCGCGATGATGGTGCTGGAGTCCGGGTTTTCAATATGCCCTGGGTCGCTGGGGCAGCCGAGATCGGCGGCCGGGGCGAATCCATGGTCGTTGGAACCCGCGATGATGGTGCTGGAGTCCGGAGTTTCAAACACCCCTGGGTCGCTGGGGCAGCTGAGATCGGCGGCCGGGGCGAATCCATGGTCGTTGGAACCCGCGTTGATGGTGCTGGAGTCCGGAGTTTCAATATGCCCTGGGTCGCTGGGGCAGCTGAGATCGGCGGCCGGGGCGAATCCATGGTCGTTGGAACCCGCGATGATGGTGCTGGAGTCCGGAGTTTCAAACACCCCTGGGTCGCTGGGGCAGCTGAGATCGGCGGCCGGGGCGAATCCATGGTCGTTGGAACCCGCGTTGATGGTGCTGGAGTCCGGAGTTTCAAACACCCCTGGGTCGCTGGGGCAGCCGAGATCGACTACCGGGGCCCGGAGACACGATACGAAGTCCATGCTCTGGGGTCTGCAGATGGAAGATCTTGCGATCCTTGCAGGACGTGATAAAGTCAAAGAACCGGCGATTGCACGCATGGACCCGACGGAGGATGGAAATAACGGACAGGTCCATTGCAAACGGAGAAAAGGGTGTCCCGGAGGCGTGGAAGGGATTGTGATAGGGACGCCAGGTACCTCCTCATGGCGGAGAGTGTCGCTCTCAGCGCTCGACGGGAGGCAGAGTCAATTAAATGTGGGTACCTGGGATCCTCAGAAGGTCCAAATTGAGAAGCTCGAAAACGGATCCTGAAGCCAACTGGAGTCAGTTGGCGGCGGAGACACGTTCCAAGGAACGTATGGCTGTAATAGTGGGTCTGGGTCAAAATATGATCGAAAAGTTGAAGGGCCGAAGGAATTATAGATGGGGAGCAGCGAGAGAGGGTTTCACTGAACTCCTGTCGAAGAGAAGATTTAAACCTCTTCAGTGTAGGGATCACGGGCAGAGGCTTGGCAGTAGTGAATTTAAAGAGCTGAGTTTATAAACTGGAAAACTACCCAGTGTGGATTAGAATTGAAGAAGCCTCTGATGAGTCTAGCTGCCTGGATTTACTACTGTTTGATATACTGAGAATCTCCAGAGACACTTTTGTTAAGTTATTTAGGTTATTTATTAAGGGTTAGGGATATTCAAAGGGTTCAAAGTGCACTTAAGTATAAATTGTACAACTTGAGATTTGCTTGCTAACAGGCAGTCACAAAGCAAGAACCCCGAATTTTAAAAATACAGACCAACACCCAATGAGCAGGGAGAAAAATCACAACAAATCACACAAGCAAGAGATGGGAGCAACAGCATTCCGAGCCCGCAGGCCCACAGCCTGGGCCTCAGTTCGCCGCTCAGCGGGGCGAGTCGCCGCAGGGCTCGCAGGCACGAAGCCCGTAGCAGCCGAGAGAGGAGAGAGCGTGGCGGAAAAGCAGAGGGAATCGGCCCGGTCCCAGCACCCTGCCGGGCTGCTTCAATCTATCTGGGCCAGCGTTCGAATTGTCCAAGCACCAGCCGCAGCGATGCTCTCAGTAGTGAGAGGGAGTGGTTTAGCTGTTTTTAATTATATCAGCACGCCGGTAAGCTGAACGACCCTGTTCCTGCGCCGTAACATTCTTTGTTTCTCATCTCTGAAGGTGTTTCTCAACACCACCCTGGCTGAGCCGGATGGACAGAGATGATCTGACTGAGGGGGGGGTGAAATCCTGAGGGGGGGGTGGGGAACTTGATGGGAAAGATGTTGAGAGGGTCTTCCCCCCCCCCCCCCCAAGTGCGCATGATCTCAGGATGATGAGACAGGTAGGAATTTCCTCTGTGGGAACCTGCCCCCCAGAGAACTGCGGTGGGAAGGGTTCAGCCGCCGGATGTATTTGAGAGGAGGGAGATTACTGAGGTGGGTGGGAATCGAGTCAGGAGAGGGCTGATCAGGTCCACCTCGACGGGGGGGGGGGGTGAGGAGCAGGACTGGGAGGCCAGCTCTCCCCTTGACTTGTTCACAAGTTCGAGAAGTAAAGGAATTAAATGAAACCGCGGGGAAACTCCGGCTGGAATGTCTGGGACAGGTCTGGGCCCCGCGAGCGAGGTGCCCGGGACAGCTCTGGGAAGTTACTGCCGGATCTGGGGCCCTGTCAGGTAGGACTGTGGTCACCACAGGAGAGAATCCCCCACCTCCCACCAGTCCCTGTAAAGCTGATGGCAATTCCCAGCTTTCCCGGTGCCTCTGGGATCTCTCTGTGCGTTGGGCCCCAAATGGGATCACAAGACAAAGATGAAACCAGACCAAAAAAACTGTTTATTTTAATTAAACCTGTTCTTCCTTTCTGCTAATTTTCCACAGTAAGGGCAATTTTTTTAAAATTAAAGTATAAAACTTATTTAGCAACTTTCTCAAAAACAAATTGAGGGCATAGGTCGAAGGGCCTCTGACAGGCAAAAGGGCAGGGGGTGAGGAGAGGAGGAAGGGTCACGGGGAGTTTAATGGCATGGTGGGGGTAGTGGATGGGTCAAAGGGTGGGTTAGGGTTTAAGGGAAGCGCAGGGGTAGGAGGGGGAGGAGGAGGGTGAAGGTCAAAGGGCAGGAAGAGTGAGCAAGGACCCAAAGGGGTCGGAGGAGACGGAGAAGGGTCAATCTCACGGGGGGAGAGGAGGGGCACCAGGTAGGAGTGGAAGTGAGTGGAGGCAAGGGGGAGGGAAAGAGGGTCCAGGAGGGGCGAGGATTTGTGCTGGAACAGTTTGGGATAGGATGGGTTTTATCCGCCTATGCCCCTCCTCCACACCGACCCCCGCCAGCCTCTCGCGCCCTGCTCATCCGTGGCACGAGGAGGCGGCAGTGACCACTTCCTTCCTCCTCCCGTGCACTCTCCCTACTCACACACAGCCCCCCCCCGCTCAGGACTGGTTGCTCCCCCCCTTGTGCCAAGGCAGGATGCTGTGGCGGTTTCTCAGGCGGCTGGGCGGCAGGTAGAGGCCGTCGATCACGGCCAGCACGTCCACTGGCCTCTCTGTCAGGAAGATCAGCATCCATTGGTGGCTGAACAGGTCCCCCATGGTGCAGCGGGAGTTGGCGTGGGTCAGGATACTCAGGATCAGATCCTGTGGGGAGGGGAGGGAGCAGGAGAAAAGGCGGGAGGGGTTAGCGGAGCTTCCTGTCCTCGGACCCCTGGGGAAGGGTCCCCACTGCCCCCACCCATCTTCTGTCTCCTGCTTTCCAACCCTCCCTCTACTGCCTGTTTCCTCCTTCTCAGCTACCCCTCCTTACCCTCCTTCCTCCACCTCCCTACCCACTCCCTTTCCCCTCCCTCCCATCTCCTCTCCCCTGATTCTCTCCCCACTCCTTCACCTACCCCTGACCTTCAACCCCATTCTCATTCACCCTGCCTCCTGTTCCAGCCTTCCACCCTTTTTCTCCCCTTCCCCTTATTTCCCCATCTTCCTCCACCCCTCTTTCCCCTCATACCTCTTCCTCCCGCCTCATCTCCATCCTTCCCCTCCTTTCTCTTCCAACACTCTCTCCTCCCCTTTTCCTCCGACTCCCTCTCCCTTAACTACAGCCAATAACTTTGCCTCCACAGCCCTTTAAGGCACAAATGGCTTCCACAAATTCGCAGCCTCTGGCTGTAGAAACCCCTTCTCATCTCCATTATGGGCGGTCATTCTATTCAGAGGCTGTGCCCTGTGATCCCAGACTCTCCCACTGACGGGAGTGTCCTCTCCATGTCAACACTGTCCAGACATATCAGTATTCAATGAGATGCCCCCTCATTTGGGTGCTGGGATGGAGGTACTTCTCTACCAAAGGAGGCGTAAGTCACTCCTTCCCTCCACTATCCCGCAGGTCACCCTTGGGCAAGGTGTAGCAGCTGTTTAGCCCCATATGAACCCATGGGAGCAGCCGGTGCATGTCACAGGTCCTGGTTGTGCGACCACTGACGCCAGGCAGACAATCCCTGAAGAGTATTGATAATGGCTGGGGGTCGCCCACCTTGTAAAGACACGGCCCAGAAGAAGACAATGGCAAACCAGTTCTGTAGAAAAACTTACCAAGAACAATCGTGGTCAAGACCATGATTGCCCATGCCATATGACACGGCACATAACAATGATGTCATATGACACGGCACATAATGATGATATCATATGACACCGCACATAACGATGATGTCATATGACACGGCACATAATGATGGCGATGGTGACCCCTCCTTCTTTGAAACTCCATCGAGTACAGGCACAGAGCCATCAAGTACCTCGTACGTTAACCCTTCCATTCCCGGGATCGTTATCATGAGCCGCTTCTGGACCCTCTCCAGGACCAGCAGCTTTTCTCAGAAATGAAGCCCATGTTCCTCACCCATCCTGTAACTCCAGATAACCATCTTGGCTGCCAGCGACGCTAGCTGCCTCAGTGTCCTCGGTAACCTTACCGAGCCAAGTCCTGGACATTCTCACCCCACAGATCTCTAGCCGCCAGGTTTTTCTTCAACATTACTCGGACCTGCAACCACCACTTCCGCCGACAGCTTCACCGCCCTCAGATTCCTCCGAAATATTTCACCTTTCACCCTAAACCTATGACCCCTAGTTCTGGTCTCACCCAACCTGAGGGGAAATAGCTTGCTCGCATTTACCCTGCCTATACCCCTCATAATTTTGTAAATCTCTATAAGTCCTTCTTCGTTCTCCTGCACTCCAGGGAATAACATCACAGAATATTCAATTTCACTCTGTAACTCAGGTTCCCCAGTCCTGGCAACATCATTGTCAATTTTCTCTGTCCTCTCAATCTTATTTACCTCTTTCCTGTAGGCAGGTTTGCCAAAACTGCACCGATACTCCAAATCAGACCTCACCAAAATCTTATACAACTTCAACATAACACCACATTCTTTGATTTATGAAGGCCAATGTCCCAAAGCCTTTCTTCACGACCATATCTACCTGTGATGGCACATTCACTGAAATATAGATTTGTATTCCCAGATCCCTCTGTTCTACTGCACTCACCGTGTAAAATCTACCCTGGACGGTCCTCTCAAAGCGCACCACCTCCTACTTGCCTGCATTAACATCCATCTGCCCATTTTCCAGCTGGTCCAGATCCCACCGCAAGCTCTGACAGTCTTCCTCGCTGCCTACCACGCCTCAATCTTGGTGTATCCACCAACTTGCCGATCCAGTTTACCACATTATCATCGAAGTCGTTAGGGGAGATGAGCACCGATCCCTGCGGCACACCACCAGTCTCAGCCCCCGGTCAGAGAGGCGACCATCTGCTACAACTCTCTGGCTTCTCCCACCAAAACAATGGCAAATCCATTTCACTCCTTCGGCCTGAGCACCTGCATTTCCCCCCCTCGGGAGCTTTGGGAAGTTGAGCCTGGCATGCTCCTTGGGATCAGCTCAAAACTGACCTTTACATGGGGGTGGGGGGGGGGGGTTCCTGCTCTACTTGGGAGGGTAGACCTTCGGCAGAAAGGGGTTCCACAACTATGAGGGGTTGGTTGTGAGGCCTGAAACTCCTCCTCGGTCTCCCGCGACTGGAATAATGGTCCCTCGGAACCAGGAGGAGACTGTTCAGCCCAAACTGTCTCCAGCTCTTTCCTTGGTGACCGCTCCCCCATCCCCTGGGAACCTCCAGTGCGCCCTCTCTCCTTAGGTAGAACGGAGACCATTCCACTCCACGGAGACCATTTCCCTCACAGTCCTAACTTTCACCCATCAGTCCAAATCGGTAATAGCATCTCCTCACTGACAACCAGCGCAGTCACACCTCAGGGGGTGCGTGCTTTGCCCTCTAACCTACCCTCTCCACACTCACAGCTCAAACACCGTCCATAAATACGCCAGAGACACCACTTTTGTCAGCAGGATCTCAGATGGCGGCGAGGAGCTGTCCGGGAGCGAGACTGATCAGCTGTTTGAGTGCTGTTGCACCCAACGTCAGCAAGATCGAGGGACTGACTGCGGACTTCAGGACGGGGAGGTCGAGGGAACACATGCCAGTCCTCATCGGGGAGTGGGGGTGGATCAGCAGTGAGCAGCTTCAAGTCCCTGGGCATCAACTTGTCAGAGGATCTCTGGGCCCAATATGTATTCATGCATGCCAGAAGCTATACTTCATCGGGGGGTCTGAGGGGAGGACCCTCACCATCCAGGACATATCTTCTTCCCACCGGGGAGGAGGTACAGGAGTCTGATCACCCACACTCGGTGTTTCAGGAACAGCTTCTTCCCCTTTGCCGTCAGATTTCTGAGCGGTCCATGAACACCGCCTTCTTTTACAGTGTTCATTTACTGCATCATTTCTAATGCTTGCATTACACTGCTGCTATAAAACCACAACATTCCCTGATATATGTCAGTGATAATAAAGTGATTCAGATTATGAAAGTATATGCGAGGTTGAGAGCAGGAGGATAAGATGTGGGAGAATCAAATGTGACAGTGGAAAAGTGTGTCTGGAACCAGAGGAGATTGTGGAGATACTTAATGAATACTTTGCTTCAGTATTCACTACGGAAAAGGATCTTGGCGATTGTAGGGATTGTAGGGATGACTTACTATGGACTGAAAAGCTTGAGCGTGTAGATATTAAGGAAGAGGATGTGCTGGAGCTTTTGGAAAGCATCAAGTTGGATAAGTCACCGGGACCGGATGAGATGTACTCCAGGCTACTGTGGGAGGTGAGGGAGGGGATTGCTGAGCCTCTGGCGATGATCTTTGCATCATCAATGGGGATGGGAGAGGTTCCGGAGGATTGGAGGGTTGCAGAAGTTGTTCCCTTATTCAAGAAAGGGAGTAGAGATAGCCTAGGAAATTATAGACCAGTGAGGCTTACCTCAGTGGTTGGTAAGCTGATAGAGAAGAACCTGAGAGGCAGGATTTATGAACCTTTGGAGAGGTATAATATGATTAGGAATAGTCAGCATGGCTTTGTCAAAGGCAGGTCGTGCTTTACGAGCCTGATTGAATTTTTTGAGGATGCGACTAAACACATTGATGAAGGTAGAGCAGTAGGTGTAGTGTATATGGATTTCAGCAAGGCATTTGATAAGGTATCCCATACAAGGCTTATTGAGAAAGTAAGGAGGCATGGGATCCAAGGGGACATTGCTTTGTGGATCCAGAACTGGCTTGCCCACAGAAGGCAAAGAGTGGTTGTAGATGGGTCATATCCTACATGGAGGTCGATGACCAGTGGTGTGCCTCAGGGATCTGTTCTGGGACCCCTACTCTTTGTGATTTTTATAAATGACCTGGATGAGGAAGTGGAGGAATGGGTTAGTAAATTTGCTGATGACACAAAGGTTGGGGGTGCTGTGGATAGTGTGGAGGGCTGTCAGAGGTTACAGCGGGACATCGATAGGATGCAAAACTGGGCTGAGAAGTGGCAGATGGAGTTCAACCCAAATAAGTGAGAGGTGGTTCATTTTGTAGGTCAAATATGATGGCAGAATATAGTATTAACGGTAAGACTTTTGGCAGTGTGGAGGATCAGAGGGATCTTGGGGTCCGAGTCCATAGGACGCTCAAAGCAGCTGTGCAGGTTGACCCTGTGGTTAAGAAGGCGTACGGTGTATTGGCCTTCATCAATTTTGGGATTGAATTTAGGAGCCAAGAGGTAATGTTGCAGCTATATAGGACCCTGATCAGACCCCACTTGGAGTACTGTGCTCAGTTCTGGTTGCCTCACTACAGGAAGGATGGGGAAACCATAGAAACAATGCAGAGGAGATTTACAAGGATGTTGCCTGGATTGGGGAGCATGCCTTATGAGAACAGGTTGAGTGAACTCGGCCTTTTCTCCTTGGAACGACGGAGGATGAGAGGTGACCCGATAGAGGTGTACAAGATGATGAGAGGCATTGATCGTCTGGATAGTCAGAGGCTTTTTCCCCAGGGCTGAAATGGTTAACACAAGAGGGCATAGTTTTAAGGTACTTGGCACCCCTCTTCAACAACTCCACCTGGCTGACCCTAATTCTGACCCTATCCCTGGGAGTGTGTGATGGGAAGGTGTGGAGGGAGCCTCACCCTGTGTCTGACCCTGTCCCTGGGAGTGTGCGACGGGACGGTGTGGAGGGAGCCTCACCCTGTGTCTGACCCTGTCACTGGGAGTGTGCGACGGGACGGTGTGGAGGGAGCCTCACCCTGTGCCTGACCCTGTTCCCGGGAGTGTGCGACGGGACGGTGTGGAGGGAGCCTCACCCTGTGCCTGACCCTGTTCCCGGGAGTGTGCGACGGGACGGTGTGGAGGGAGCCTCACCCTGTGTCTGACCCTGTCCCTGGGAGTGTGTGACGGGACGGTGTGGAGGGAGGCTCACCCTGTGCCTGACCCTGTCCCTGGGAGCGTGTGACGGGACGGTGTGGAGGGAGCCTCACCCTGTGCCTGACCCTGTCCCTGGGAGCGTGTGACGGGACGGTGTGGAGGGAGGCTCACCCTGTGCCTGACCCTGTCCCTGGGAGCGTGTGACGGGACGGTGTGGAGGGAGCCTCACCCTGTGCCTGACCCTGTCCCTGGGAGCGTGTGACGGGACGGTGTGGAGGGAGCCTCACCCTGTGTCTGACCCTGTCCCCGGGAGTGTGTGACGGGACGGTGTGGAGGGAGATTCCCCGTGTGAGTGATCGGGGGACAGTGTTAACCCCGTGTGTCTGACCGGGGGACTGTGGGGGCACAGTGTTAACCTCGTGTGTCTGACCAGGGGGACTGTGGGGGGGGTCAGCGTTAACCCCGTGTGTCTGACCAGGGGGACTGTGGGGAGGTCAGCGTTAACC